>NW_028277098.1:83260606-83563636 GCF_059951505.1 Python bivittatus
GCATTTTTAGCATGGCATCTATGCCTCCTTCTGAAGTTTAGGAAACCATGTTTTTCCTTTGAGCCAAAGCCATTTCCTTTGACGTGCAAAAACTAGCCCTTTTGGGGACTGTCAATCAAACAATAGGGCTGTATGCTGAATCCTTGATTGTTGCAAGTGTTAAAGAAACAAACCCCGGGTGGTACTTTTGGTTGTTATTGGGGATGGGGTGTGTGAAAAAGCAACTTTGCAAAGGTATTGAGTGTTTCTCTGTCAAATTCAAGGACTAGGTTGTTTCCAGCTTCACGCCACTTGGGTGCCTGAGTTTCTTAGGCAACATTATCAAGTTTTAAAATCTGAACACAACACTTCCGGGAGTGTGAGAAAAGAAGCAAACTCAAGCCCAAAATTCGACTCAAGACATTTGGAAGATTACAGCCATAGACCTGCCTCCTACCACTTGGTATACTTTGCAACATATTTCTGGAATGTTATATTCGTTTTTTTTCTTTTGACCTTTTGACCACTGATTCATAACTGGGCAACTTTCTCATTAGAACAAGACATATCTGGCTTAAGGTTGCACACACTGCACAGAAGGGAGGCTTAAAAAACACCAAAAAATTTGCACACAACTTATTTCCAACTTAAACTGACTTAGGTGTAACATGTGTCTTATATATATATATATATATTCTTTTTAACTTAATCATGTCTTGGCCAACTGCAATTTCATTTTTTTCTGTATATATTTCACTGAAAGACGCTATTTCATTATCACTGGTACTCAAGGTCCACACCACATCTTTTACAGTTGTTTCAGAGCTCTAAGAAGTGCCACTGATTTTAATAGGGCTTATATCCAGATACTCTGGTACAGGATTGCAGCCTCAGTCTTTGAAGGTGTCATGAACTTTCTTTTTTGTACTTTTGGAAAGCATTTGTTTCTAAAGAGTGATCTTCTTGTTTCTAATTCTTGTGCAGGTATATTGACAATGTTGTATTTCTGCTTGCATTTGTTTATTAGACCAATTTATATGGCTATCCAACTTGCAAATTGTGGCTCTAGATGGCCAAACACAAAGTACCAACAAAAATAAAAGTACCAAAACAGCATGATGTAATGGAGGCCAGCTGTAGAGAGTAAGGAAGATGTCCTTCATGGAGATATGCAAGTTCCATTGCCAGGGTAAAATGTATTTTGAGTCCAGAACATTCAGATAACATTTGGAAATGGCTCAGATACCTGGAGATGGATCTTGGGTATCTCCATCAAGGTAATTTTCCTTACCCTCTACACCAACCTAAAATCCTCTCAATCACCCACTACAAGTGGGCTTCTTCACCAGCTTCACCACCCTTGCTCAATGCCCAGAGGCAAAGCTAGCTCTTTTCCAAATCTTGGGTGGGATGTTCCAAAGGGCAACATCACAATAGAAAAGGCATGCCTCCTGGGTCCTAATATGACATTGTTTTATAAAAAGGACCCAGAGCATGGCCATCCTGTCAGATTTTATAGGACAGGTAGTTTCAATGCCCATAATTTTCACAAAGGCAGAACAATAGATTTGCTCCTGTCATTGCATATGCAGTTTGGTCAGGATATTCCTTGCAACCCCTCCCCTACAGATAATCCCCCAGAATTGGGAATCATTTGTAGCTTTTAAAAAGAATATTTAAGTTGTATTGGGGTTAGGTTTCAAATAGGTGACCAGTTATGTACTACCCTCCCAAAAGGTATGTAAGAGTTTTGCATATCATTTGCATGTGCTTATTTACATATGTATCTCAGAAATAGCAGCCTCTGACCACAGGCCATCCTACAGACCTCAGGTGAAGCCCATCAGCCTCTCCTCAAAACTCTACCTTCTCCTTCAAGTTTCTCTCCCTGCATCATTCCAAGATCAAGTATAGCCACACTTACAGCAGCCAAAACAGAATTTGTGCTTGTGTCTTCCCATGAAAACAGCTTTCATGGGAAGGATCAGACAAAGTTTTACTTGCAAGCAAATTGGCTAGAGCTCTTGCAAGTGCTCAGAGCAGCAGCTTCAAAAAGCTCCTGATATTAGATCATGTAATTGTGGATGGAGGGTGAATTTGGCCCTACCAACACAGGCCCACAAAGGAAGGATCTAACCCTTGGGCCCAATCCTGTTCTGAATCCCACACATGGAAACACTTATTTTAATTAAAATACAACCAACAGTATACAGTAGAGATTTTTATGACTGTTCAGTCTGCTATCCAGGTGCTAATTTAAAGGCTCCTACTGCTATTCCTTGCCTGGGCCTTGCCTAGGCAGCCCTTCAGATAGAAATCTACTTTATACAAACTCATTTGTTGTCTTGGAGGTCTACAGTCCAGTGAAAGAATATATACAGTATTTTGTATGCAGAAGATTCCCACTGAAATCCCTGAAATTTAGTTTAAAAATTTCTCAGCAGGCATCAATTATCTAAGTATGAGACAGCTTATACTACCAGGAAACATTGTCATTCACACTTGGCCACCCCTGCTGCTTGAAATACTCATAATGGGACCTCCCAAGTTTGGTGGTCCACTTATTCACTTTTTCTAAGGTGGCTTGGAACTCTGTCATTTCACCCTTAAAAATCACCACCATTCAGGGTGAATTTCATCTCAGGCTTTTGCCCCTTAACCCCCACCCCCACCCCATTTAAAACCAAAAATGGGCCCAAAATGTTACCTCTGCCTATTACTGTGATATCATGGTGTCATTAGCCATGCTATCTCTGACCCCTAGGAGGAGGAGAACAACATAAAATGCATCCCTTGGCTGCAAACCCCCCCCCAAAACCCTCACCTCTGAACTAGAATTAATTAGGTCACTTTCTCTTCCACTTTGTCTTGCATCTCAGTATTGATGTTTTTCTTCTCAGATAAATATTGTTTGTTCACTTTCATGAGATTATCCAGGTTTTAGGAACTTCATTATTGAAGCCTGGCAGATTTTGGATCTCTACTAGATCTCCAGTGATTCTCTTCAAAGAGACCTAGAACTGCCTCACATTAAACTCCCAATGTAGACTACGGGGCTTCATATTCGTAAGGGGATGAATCTCTTCTCCCCTAGCCTACGCTTGCCCTGACAGAAAATGAATTTCATGTTGTCTGTAGGAAAGTAGGAAATTCCCTTCACTCAGTCTACAGCTCTTAGTAAACAGAAATAAAACAGCACCCAGGAGGGTATCACTATGGAAAGAGGTTTTGCCCAGTGGCAACAGAGATTTTTATTCTCTGAAGACATGATTATTTTTATTCCTTTATCTTCTTGATTAAAAAAAATATGAGCTAGTAATCTTTCTCTTAGTTTGCCATTGAAAGAACTGAACAATTCCAATTTTGGAATATACTGTTAGAAAGCTCTTAGAAAACTCTCCAGACATACAGTATTGCTTTATGTGGCAAGAATGCAAAATATATACTAATCTAGCTAGGTTGTATTCAGGCAATTTACTCCAGTCTTGTCATCACATGGTAGATTATTCATAAGGCAGAGAATTAAGGCTATATTTAGATCACTTGGTTCTCTATAACACTTCATGACCAATGGGACAGATTTGCATCAACAAGCTTGGTTTGATACAGCATGAAGGAAATAGAGGATCTTCTTGTTTTCTTAGCATTCTCTCCATCTACTCTGATCACATAACAGTCTATTAACAGTACAGAGGTTGCAGAGGGTGGATTTCATTACAATGTACACAGTGGGAAGTTGCCCTTAAAACAATAAGATGACCAACCACTTCAAACATACCTGACTTAATTTTATTTCTGTACAGGACAGCTCACAAATGTCCAGTATCAACACTTTAAGGTTCCAAGAAGTATTTTGAGGGTATTATAAACATGATAAAAAATCCTAAGGCATTTAGTGCTTAGCAAATTCTTCCTTTGGATTCTTTAAACCAACCATGTGACCCCAAATGTCAAAATAACACCAGATTTGAATCAGAAATTGAATCAATAGAAAGTTTCAAATTCTAAAAAATTAATGAATCACAATTAATTGGTAGATTTGCAATTAGTAAACCCATCTAGATTATACAGGGTTCCTTAATTTATTTTCTGAACTCCTCACTACAAATGAAACTGAAACAATTTTTCTTTTTGGTCTAGTACTGTCGATTTGGACTAAGGTTTCAGGCAAAAATATTTTTGATGTTGTTTAGTCTTTGCCAACTTGAGCAAATGGGTTCATTTCCCAAAGTCCTCAGTCCACAAGGTCTTGCCATATTTGGCAAAGATTATCGGATTTCTGCATCAAGATGGATGGACTCAATTACAGCACTGATGGACTTGATTACACATAATCAGTCCATCAATGGGCTTTCCAGTATGTCATATTTGGAAGGACCCTGGTTTGGATAAGTTGTGTTGGTGCTACAAATAAAGGAACTCCAATGAGCTTCAGCTCTTTCCCTCCAAATTCATGCTGTGTATTGGAACTGATACCTACCCACGTTTTGTTTTCCTGTGTATTTTTTATAATAGAGAAAAGCAGCAGTTAACAATTTTAACATAATTCTGAATAAATATGTTTTAAAATATGGGGGGGGGTTACATCTGATTCTCAGTACATATATCATGTTTTGGACTGAATTTTGTGGCACATTACAAACTTCCAGTCACTTTTTATCATCTGTGCTAAAAATACCAGGATAAAGGAATATCAGAATATGTTTTATCTTAGCTTGCATACACTTTTTTCTGCTTTGATTTAATTATGTCTGGTGCTCAGGTAATTATCTTTGTGTGTATGCACACGTATATGTCTCTCATATGGGATTTTCACTTTCTGTAGTTTCTTTACAAGTCCTGAATTCAACTTTGTTCCTATTTACAAATAAAATGTATTTATATTCAAGGGGACCAGAGAAATTAAAGAGGACTGAAAAGGAAACTATGCCCCCAGGAAAAATCAAAAGATCTGGGGAAGAGAAGAGCAGGGTTCATTATTCACAAAGAAAAAAACTAACTATAAATGACTCCAGATATTCAGCAAGAGAGTAAAGCATTTTGTCATCCCGCTGCTAAGAAACTGGATTCATAATCACCAGATAACCTATTGCCATCCAGATGTCTTGGACTAGAAGGCCTACCAAATGCTGTTGAGGGGACTAGAGATGATGACAGCTATAATCCAACACATCTGAGTAAAGCCAGGGTCTGGGAAGCTTCTCTAAGATGATGCTCATTTAGCAGCTTCTGTCTTCTATGGCTACAATAGGTCTTTTCTGGGGTAAAGAGCTAAAGTAACAGATTTATCTCAGCCTCAGTTCCCAATCTATCCAATGGGCTGTTGTGTAGAGAATGGCCTTTTATTCTTAAGGTTTGCAACTGTATGCCTGTTTGGCTGGAAACAACTCACCACAAATTTAGCAGATTTCACATCAGGTTAGTCACAACTAGTTTCAGGCTATAAAGCCTGTTAAAACCAATAGCCCAAAAAGCATACTCTTTGGGGCCTTTTATTAAATGTGCCGACATGAATATGAATTTCAGTAGATAGATTTTGGCCTATGCCCTACAAGTAGTTTTTTTAAAAATTAAAATCATAATTTCCTATAACCCCAAAAGCAAATATTAGGTTTCATAAATGTATATCTTTTCACTGACATACAGTATCTCAACCCTAAAGCATTAACCTTTTCAAAACCTAGTATGTTTTTCTCAAAAAGACAAATTGGTTTTAGAATAGGTAAGCTTATTTCTAGTTATGTACAGTTATATCTGGTTTCCCAGTTAGAAAGTGGCAGAACCTAGCCAGCTTTGGCTGTTCTCTAGAAGTTAGGCAAGGTTGTACCTAGGCAGTACTTAAATGGAAGACCATCAGTAAATGCCAGGCCTGAAGATTAGAATGGGAAGATAAGAGAACATCCCAGAAGAAGGCAGTAGCAAACCACTTCTGTGTTGGTGCCAAATAAACTACACAATCATATCTATAAAGACACCAGGAGTCAAACTTTGAGACTTTGATTATACAGTAAAAGAATACAATTTCGATATGGATGGAGATGAAGGTGGTAAGGATTATGATCTGAGTTACACCAATGATGTCAGTCCAGATGTTTTAACACTGCAGCTGCTAAGCACATGCTTTACAAGCTATTGTTTGTTCCAGAAAGGAAATCCTTTTATGTGGCAAACCAAGTTGATGTCATGCTTTGAAATTCACCTTTACATTCTTTTTAATTGAGTAAACCACAAGATAGCATGCACTGCTGCAACAGTGTGGGTAAACCCAGAAATAATCTCATTCACTATCCCTAATTTAAAGGTGTTCATTTCATTGTGAAGGATAGATTTATGCACTAGACTGATTTAATAGACATGACCTCTCTCTTGAGGTGGAGAGCCCTCATTGCCTATATAGAACTACAGTTCCCAGAATCCTTGAGGAACAGTCATGACATTCAAAATGTATTGGAGTCAATATGCATTTATCATGAGAATATGCTCAAAAGATGCTAAAGAATATTCATTGTGGAATATTCTGCGATTAAATGCCACTTTGTTCAAACATATCCTCCCAGTAATATATACATTTATTTGTATGGACTTTTCTTAAGATGTCTTGAGATACGAACTACATTGAAAACTTTGATAAGTACAGATTTCAGTATGCATTTGCAGTCAGAACTGCAAAATGAACATATTCATATAAAATTTCTCATCCATCCACATATTTGAAGATGCATGCAGTAAAACTGAAAAAAAAAAACTGCTGAAGATATAGGATATAATATATATCATCTCACAGAGTTGTTACTGAGGAAAAAATAGGTGGCAAGAGTATTAGATATTTTGCTGCCTTGAGTTACAGTATATATAAAAAGGGTGGGATATACATACAGTATGTATGTATGTGTATGTACACACACACACACACACACACACACACACATATATATATGGAAGATATAAGACTTAAACTAATGAGGGTTTGTATTTTAGATTCTACTCTGATTCCTTTATGTTGATACAAAGATTCCTTTTCATCCCTAACCTGCTAAATTTTAACATATCCTCAATTTTACACAAATTAAACAAGATCTATAGATGGTCTAGCATTCCTCTGATTGTTAGAGGTAAGGTAATTTGATTACATGAATTTAACTCTGAGCTTCATTTATATTTTAAAAGCTCTTCCTATTTTTATTCCTTCACATTATTTTAAGTGAATTTATATGCTGTTAAGTAACATTTTTTGACAGGAGCATCCTTTGAGATTTTCATTATATAAATGGCACGTTGGGAAAGGTAGGTTTAATTTTCCACATTTGCAGTTCTATCATTATGTGTTTATTTTAGCTTTGGTCAGGCTGGAACAAGGGATTTCAAAATTCATTTCTGCTTTGGACTCAACTTGAAAGTGACTCCTTTGGACTGGATTCTTGGAAAGCATTAGGATCCTTGCTTGATTAGGGATTTGTTTGAATATCTGATTTTAATGCTGCATGATATATATGGAAACCATTGGGTTGCAGATACAAAGAATAAACACTTTACATTATGGAATTATCTCAAATTAAAAATACCAAACAAATATTTTGAGGAGGAATAAACTGGGACTCTCATAATATTATTCACCTTGGGCCAACTCAGTTCTGTCAGTAATTTTTAAAACATTTGTTGAACTCAACATTAAGCTTAATTTACTTGGAGTGCTTTTTGGCAGTTTATTCCGTTTAAGCATTTGTTATTTGGACATGAGGCCATTGCTGCTTCTGAAATTCCATATTTGTTAAAGGTTTTGGAAAAACCAGTTGTAGCTCCAAAGACAGGAGGCCATTATATAGGAAACAGATGAAATTCATACTAATTATTTATGACTTTGGGAATAATGAGATTGATGGCCCTGTAATTGTGAAATAATGGAAACTTACTTTAAGAATTTGTTTTCATCTTAAAATGTGGAGACTACAACATACTTTTTTGTTTTGTACATATTGGTTACCTCAGAAAATAGAATAATGGATGATTGCTGTTGAAGATGCAATTCAAGAGTTCAAACCTTAACTAACACAGTGGGGCTTGTTCTAATGATGCCATATTTTGAGTTGAAATTTTCAGAATGGACATTAACATAACTTTAGACCCATAACTGCATATTGGATGGAAATGTTTTTCTTAGCTATATCTTTCTAATACAGGGGAACTGTGGACTTCTTGCATCTCAGGGAAAGTAAAAAAAAATATTATACATTAGAAGGATGAGTCTGCATCAAATGTTGAGCAGTGGATTGCTATGTGAAGTAGACTGAGCAGTAGATTGCTGCTTTTTAATTGAACTGACAAGAAAAATGGCTTTTGAGCATAGGCATTCACAGCCAGACAGAATGATGCCAAAATGATGAAATGTGGATTGGGACATCACAATTCAAGTTCTACCCATTTGTACTTCTATCATGATGTCACACACAACTATGTAAGTGGCACGTGGTGTATATTTTGCTATTTGCCCCCTATGCTTTTTAGTAATTAAGTCAATGTTTTTTAGCCATGTTTTGTTTCCTATGGAAATTTCCAAGGCTTTTTTTTTTTCTTCTTTCTATATTACATCACACTACTATCAATTTTATATATATAAATGGCTTTTGTTGGTCTATTTGATATAATAATTTTAAAAAACTATGTGACTGGTCAGAACTTGGTTAAACTGCAGCCATAATAGGATAAGGTGCTTGCATGCCTTACCCATTAGAGAAAATGCATAATTAAAAATAAGAACAAAAAATAGCAGAGTTTAGCACAAAATATATTTTGGTTAAAGACAAGTTTACAATAGTTTAAACAGGAATACATTCAGGTAAAATGGATGTCTGCCCAGTCTATTTTGCAAGTATCTATGATTCTAATCCCTTGCAGTCCCATCTTATAGGTTTTTATCATTTAATAACACTTGGACTGGATTATTCATGTTGAGTCATTCGTTTGTAAAGGTAGAAGGACCATCTTACTGCAGCTACACTTTACTGTATGAAAGTATACTCTGAATGCAGAAAGTTTTAAGTTAACCCCCTAAAAAAATTCAAGCTGGAAATACTGCAGATAGACAGGCTAAGAAGAACATTTGCCTATAATCTTGGAAGAATCCTGCCAATTTAGAATGGACAATAGTTGATTAGATGAATCAATGATCTATGTGTAAGACAACTTAATAGTACATCTGAGTTTGTTACCAGAAAACTTTGCCAATTTATCATTTCAGATTTCCCACTCCTCCTATTTTGGCCATTAAACTATACCTTGATCATATGGCCAGTATTTTAAAACTCAAAAGCTTGCTATCAAACATTAGCAAATGTATCCCAAATTAATTTTTTCATTGTTGTTGTTCAATGCTTTATTATAATTGTAAGGATAAACATTAAAAAATCCTGGCTCTATGTAATAAATTGTTAATTAGAAAAAAAAGTGTAAGCAGTACATATTCATGTTTCAGAAGAAATGAATCAGTTTAATAATCAATTGTTAGTGACATCATAGAGATAAAGATGAATAGCTTCTCTTTTTCCAGTTCCTTCATCAGCAGTATGCAATAATCTTCAGAGCCAAGCAATTGTGTACAGATCACTACAATGAGACATATCACTGCTGTTTCTGAAAAAGACAGGTTTTCTAACAACTTTAATCCACTACATGCCTCTTTTACCCCAAGAAATACTTCATACTTTTATTTCAGAGTTGTTCCCATAATATATGATTGATAGATAGGAAGCACACATTTTCCCCTAATTAAAGTTTATGTTAGCAGGAGGCTGGCACAAATATTTATGGAAAAAATGCTTACAATAATACATTTAAAACCAGTATCCTGAGGACTTGATGCCATCAGTCCAACATCCCTCTGTTAGAATTTGGCTGTCCTTTCAGTATAACTCCCTTAACTCTAAGGGGTAAAATTATTCATTTCTACAGTTGTTATCAAGCACAGTTTAGCACGCTGCACAACTTTACTCACAGAAATGGCTTCAGCAGCTCTCGGACCAACAAGTTAAGGTCTCTTAAAATTCAAGGCTCAGATACAGTTCAGTCCCACATGTGTGCTTGGGATGGCAAATGGCCAGAGTTCCTAGAGTATTCCTCGCTTCAGACTTGCTGTTTCTGTTTCTAAACGCCGCCGATTGATGAAGTTGTCCTTGCAGAGCTTAGGAGGCGTTTCCTCACTCCTTTGTCAGTAAGTCCTTGTTTGTAGTAATCCAATGCTCAGTCTGGGTGATGTCAAAGAGCTTCTTGCTTGCTTCCATCTCACTGTACACAGGAGGGATCTATTTCCTTTGCTTTGTTTAGCTGCATTGTAACCTCATCTCCCAACAGCTGTGTGCACTGAAACATCCTTCCTCCGTTTTTCTCTTTATTCAACAGGGCTTCCTACTTAATTCACCCAACAAATATTTAGGTGCAGACCCACTTCTGTGCACGAATGTCCTTCTTTGGGCCAGATGTATGTGAATCATGACTCAACAGAACCAGAATGTTGCTTAAATGGTGGAAAATTTGATTACCAATTTCCACAGAGAAATATACTAGTCCAACTCCCACACACAACTCCATTGTGTAACTGCCATTTAAACTATTAGTACAAAAATGTAGTAAGCCTGATGTTATATGAAAGAATATTAAGACCAACTGTTTACCACAGGCCAACCTTTTATCAGAAGTTTTAGAGTATCCTTTACTCTTTAGAGTAACCTATATTTCTTGAGACATAAGTGACTATTGGTTCAAACTCCTTTGCCAAATAAACATGGAATATTCTACCTGTTTAGCAAGTAGTATATTAAATCCTGGGCCATTCTAATTGTGTCATTGGATTCAAAACACAACCAGGCCCTAAAATTTGTAATTTATCAGTAATTGATGCTATTTTACAGATATTTTATCTAGGTTTTCTGTATATGAACCACTATAGAATTCACTAGGTGGTCTTTGACAGGTTCACATAATGGTTTATTTAACTGTGGTTTGTTGAATCAACAATAGTTGGCTGGATTTGTATAATTAACTAAGTGATAAATTACACTTAACAAACCATGATTATTGGGTTCACATAAGTAAAATCCAAACAAACCATATTATGAGTGCAACTTCAGCCATTACTATACATCTCAAGTTTCAGTCAGTGCTGTGGGAGTAAGAACAGATTTAAACTGCAGAGAACATATAATCTTTTGTCTTCAAGGAAATTCCAAAATTTATATAACACTAGGTGGATTATAATACCTGGTTCTAACAAACCTGCTGTTTCTTCTTCTTACTTTTTTTAAGAAACAGAACAGGCAACTTTCTTGCATTGAGGTGGGTATTACTTTTCTTTTAAAAAAATTCCTGCTACATGGAGTATACCCAGCAATACCCACCTTTTCAGACTTTGGTGGGGAGGAGGCTTTAAGGACCAAATTAGATGCTTAAATAGTCTGCAATTACTGACCATATAATACCGTGAATGAAGAATTTAGCATTTTAATAGGACACTCTTATACATGTTTTCTCAGAAGTAATCCCATTAAATTCAATGGGTCTTATTCCTAGGTAAGTAGGTAGGTAGGTACTAAAAGCAGTTTTCATACCTAAAGGACATATAGCTTTACATGTAGGTCTGAAAATAGGTAGGTATCTGGGTATCTATTAAGCCCAGCTTTGTTGTTTTCCACTCATAACTAATTGAAGGAAGAGGAATGGACGGGTGGCATGTGGAGAGTTCTGTTCACCATACCTTAGCCTTCTTAGACGTTTAATGTCCCCAACAATATACCTGGTAGCTTTGTCATTGAATCATCAGTAATAGTTTAGCCCGCTACCTTCGATTTCCCTCACAAAAGTCAACAAAAGATTTTCTGTTCCCCTCCTATCAAGAATGCTATTAGAGGAGTCAGCCCAGTCAGGCCATGTACTTATGCCTTCTTCTGTTAGAAGGGGAAAAAGAAAGGCAGATTTTTCAACTCGTCATCTATTTGATATTTCCATTTTACAGAAAGAAATGGATTATGAAAACATAATACAGACTCCCATTAGCAATAGAAACTTTCTTCCAATGTAAGTAGAAAAAAGTAAGTCAGATTAGTAACCAGAAGAATTGCCAAAAACTTCTTTAAAACAGTGGGGAGAGAGTTTTTCTGCAAGTGTTGTCTAAGCAACGATAAACATTCAACATTATTATTTGTAAATTAGCAATTCAGAGATACCATGAGATATTTTGGTGCCTGAGTTAAACATTTCCAAAAATTACATACATATAAGAGAAACAATTGACAATTGCCTCTCAGCAGTACATTACAATCTACTTATGTGAGGTACACTGTCTTGGCAAGTTGATTGAAGCAATAATACCCTGGATCCATCTTACATAAAGTTTACTAATTTAAAAGATGTGCGTGTGTATCATCTATCTATCTATCTATCTATCTATCTATCTATCTATCTATCTATCTATCTATCTATCTACCTACCTACCTACCTACCTACCTACCTACCTACCTACCTACCGATAGGGACTTACAAAGATGACAAAATCCAATAAAGGACAATGAGATATTTTTCACAATTAAAAACAAAATATAGAGGGATGGAAAGTATAATTCAACACATTTTGAGGTTGCCAGACGGGAGGCAGCTAGTCTTCAGCTACAGATGATCCCCTTAATACTTTTTTTTCCCCTAGAAACTTTCCCAAAGGCCAAATAAAAAATCACAAAACCCTGGAATGTTGCTATTTTGTTATTATTTTCCAGTCAGCCATCAAACCTAAATTGCTCTGGAAACTCAAGTGTCTAAGAGTGATCTTCAACAGTACAAAAGTGTCTTAAGAAGCACATTATCTTAACTATTAGGGTTTGTACCTCTTGGTCTCTGGAGAAGTGTGGACGTGCAAAGAGAAAACATGGTTCTTTGAACACTGCACCGAAGACCAAGGCAAATGTTTACTCTCAACTAGCTATTTATAGCTGTAGTAATCTGCACTGAAATGATAAACTATGGAGGAGAGGCAAGATAGTGCTGTTTTTTCCATCCCTTGGGATTTCATTCCGTAAGTATAGCCAGTTACTTCCCAAGAAAAACTGCTCTCTGGTCCTGTACTGCATAAACAGATATGTTTTAAAGTGTTAGTCTCAGTTTCTTTGATAATAGGAATAAGAATGTGAATGCATATTTGGGAAAAACACAAACATATTTTTCAAATATAGTATTTATCAGAAAACTGAATTCCTCATCTTTCAGCAGATGGGGACTTCCTCATTGTTCCTTCAACTGAAGTTGGAATAAAGGACATACTAGTAAATGACAGCTTATTAAATGTTTCCTTTGAAATTGAAGAATTCACAAAATATTCAGTTTAACAAAGCTATATCGCAAAGAGATTCCAACAAATTATTGCCTATAGTTAGCATGACTCTCCGCTTTTCCCGTCCAGCAGTAACTCTGGGAAACATGGAAAAGCATGTTGGCTGGAAGTGATGGGAGGAAGTCAACAGACCAATCTCTTAAAAGATTTTTCTATAGAACTATATGAGCTGAAGCATTTACTCCAAATATGAACACGCCTGAGGTCCAAACTAGACCTGATGGCAACTATGCAGTAGGTATTACATATCAGATTTTTATTAGTAGACTTGGCAAACAGGAGATTCCAGGCTGGGATGGTGAGAGGAAATGTTTTAATTCTTGGTGCCATTGAGTTGGACCATGATTTAGGAATAGACATAGTGGCCAGCTTCTGAGTCAAACCACTGGGTTTATCTAGCCTGGTATTGTTGACAATGAGCAACATATGCTTTCCAAGGTTTCAGACAGGAGTTTCCAGCACTGTCTGGAAATTCTGGGGATTGAATTTAGGCCTTCTTTCATGCAAAGCATGTGTTCTTTACTGAGCTATGCCTCTTCCGATTTGGATGACAGGATAGTTACAGGTTTTGCTAACATCATCTGAATTAGTTTAGGATTTTAAAAAGCCCAATGCTAATGCTGCACAAAGCTTTTGAAGGGGCAGGAGTTTGAATTCAGTACTGTTGGGAACTGCACAATCTCTTTGTACCTATAAGCCTATTTGATCTCTAGGACAAATGCTGGGAAATAGTTACAATGGTCTTCACATGCTGTTACTGTGTCTGTTTCTCATCTGGACAATTGTTAGATAAATGAGTCTCTGTCTCCGTTTCTCTTATTTCGCTTCAGACTTCATTACAGTTTTCTCCCTCTTCAGGATGCAGTTAGACAGAAGCAAGTTTTTTTCTAGCTTTATGCATTTCTTAATAAATCTAGCATTTACTTCAAATACAATAAATACCTACTAGCTGAACTGTCTATATATGCACCCAAGACAACTGAGGTTTTTTTTTAATGGGACATTTTGCTACTTACTCAGTATTCTTTCAACACTGCTCATGTCCAGGAGTACATTCTCTAACAAGGGTTCCTGCTGAATTCAAATCTCTACAAGCACCTCTATTTGAATTGCAGTTGCTTCAAAAACTGTTCCCCACCTGCAGTTTATTGCATTCTGATCGAAGAGGTTGTGAACAGCTTGAATTTTAAATCAGGAATGCTTTGTGCACAGTTTTTAGTACAGTATTGGTGTTGGATACACCCAAGAAACTGTGGCATAAGAAATGATTGGCAAGGTAAAGCTTTATTCACAGGTATTTTTATTCATATATTCTAGGGAGAGTTGAAGCATGTATTTAATATATTTTAATGAATGTTTATCTTTTGTTATTCTTTATGCAATTTTAATGCAATTTTATTCTGCTTTTTTTAGTCTTTTTTACTAGAATTAGCAAGTCTCTATAGTTGCTTGCAAACAGACGTCTTAATGGAAATATTTCACAGAACATCCAGGTGACATCATTTATAAGTCTGAATACCACTATTACCTACTACTGCTACTACTAATTTATTAAATTTATATGCACCCAACTCCCAGAGACTCTGGGAATTTACAATTGTTAAAACATTTTAAAACAAAGAATATAAAAAGACAAAAAGTATTTTGTTCTTCTTAAGAGACACACCCTGGAATATAGATGCAAGTTTTCCAAGAACTGAATATTATATAGTGGATAGTTCTTGTAGTGTGTCTGATGTGAAACAAACATTTTATCAGAAACCTCAACACTGAGAATTGTAAGTTTGCAATCACGTATTAGGTAGTGGAGAAAGAGTTTCTCATAAATCAGGTAGGATGTAATTATTAGACAAAGCAGATTTTTTACTTTCTCCACTTAACACAACGGTAAAGATGCTCTCAAGTTGAGCTCACCTCCTGGTGACTACATGAACACATCCATGCATATTTTGGCAAGTGGAAGTGATTTGCCACTCTCTTCTTTTGCAATTGTAGAGATCATACAGAATATATCTCAGAACTGAAAAACTGAGTTGTAAAAGTCCTCTGAGCTTCGTTTTTCATTTGCAAATATTTCATTACCTGACTGGGTAATACCTTCAGTGCTATGATCTTGGAGAAGTGAACAGCACTGAAGTTGTTATCTGCATGGTAATAAAATGTCAGCAAATAGAAAACTAAGTTCAGAGACCTCCTAAAACCCAACCATGATTTTTTTTTTCCTGCTGGTCCCCACTCCAAGTATTAATAAGGCACACTCTACTTAGTTTCCAAGCCCAAAGTTGTCCCAGCTTCAAATAAGCAAAGCACGTCTTTCTAAATGGATGTTTTTGTCTAAACAGCACATACAATCTTGCCTTTTTTTGTTCCAGAACACTTTCCTTAGATTTACCCATATTGTGTATCCTACTATGACATGAGGCAAAGAAAGGCCATCTCAGTGATTTTTCCACAAGTGTGGAATTCTCTTTTCTTTGTATTTGAGGCATGGTCGCTGATAATGTTGCACTGTTTGCTATTCAATATGCACATGAAATAGGAATTTCTATTGATAGTATTTCATTAGTGTTATTATTCATGGTACAGGACATGTTGAAAAATCATGCTGTATAAAATCAGCAGCCGGTTTGTTCCTGAAATAGGGTCTGTTACCTTATTAATCACTTACTCATGGTAAATTATATCTGAAATATAAACAGTACATTTATCTAAGAAAAGTATATGAGTAAGACATGCACGTTCTAAACTTTTCATTTTATAGCCTTGAGGTTATATTTAGGCTCTTTTCTTAGTAAAAAGTGAGTAGAGGAAGGATAGTTTACCTCAGTTATGAGAGAGAGAGAGAGAATTATGTGCCATCAAGTTGGTGTCAACTATTAGTTACCACATAGAATTTCTCCAGGATAATCTGTCCCCAACCTGGTCTTTCAGATCTTCTAATGGTGCACCCATTGCCACTGAGTCCATCCACCTTGTACTGGTTGTCCTCTTTTTCTCCTTCCTTTTTCCTTTCCCAGCATTATAGATTTTTAAGAGTCCTAGATCTTTGCACTATGTGTCCAAAATATGGTAACATGAACCTGGTCATTTGTATTCATTAATATAGTTATATGCTCAAATGAACTCTAGTGTCCTCCATATGTTTGGACTACAACTCTCATCTGCCCCAACTAGCATGGACAATGGTCAAGGATTGGTGGAAATCAAATTGTTGCCTAAGATAGATGGAGTGCACAGGTCTTCTGTTCCAATGTGCCCTCTACTCCTTAACAATATATGGTACAGAAGAAACAGAAATTTAAAAGGAACAAAAAGGCAGCTGTCATATCAATGGTAGTAGTAAAGATTAAGATCTGCATAGTATTTTTAAGAATTAAGTGGTCAATCCAGAAGCTGAAAAAAACTTTTGGGAGAAGTCCCCACCTGGTTCTACATTAAATGTTATTTGGCTGTTATGGGGAGGTTGAATTTGTTTGTTTTATTTATAAATCATATTTATACATTGCCCATCTCAATATCAGTGACTCTAGGTGGCTCACAAAAAACATAAAAACATTTAAAAACTACAAAACACATTAAAAGACTACAGATAAAGTTAAAAGATGGAGAGAGCATCCTCAAGGCGCCAGCCACCCCCAATATCCCCAAGCTAATTGGCAGAGCCAGGTCTTAAGGCTCTTCTGAAAGGCCAAAAGAGTAGGGACCAACCTCACCTTGGGGGGGGGGGCAAGATATTCCACAGGGCAGGGGCACCGGCAGAAAAGGCTCTCCTCCTAGACCCTGCCAGTAGAAATTCTCTGACGGGGTCCGCAACATGTCCTCCCTGACAGACTGGGTGGGACTGGCTGATGTAACCGGGATGAGGCAGGTTCTCAGGTAACCTGGACCCTTGCCATGAAGGGCTTTGGATTGGATATACAGTATGTGTGAACCCCTTCCTCCTAAACTGCTTGATCAGTTAAAATCCCCCTCTCAAGCTTGCCCAAGAGGGGAAAGCTTGCTAGTTCGATGGTACGCAACTAAGTTACTGTGATCTCTTGAATTTATTCTGGATTATTCATTCAACTTTAAAATAAGTTGTTTATTCCTACCCAAACAGGCATTATTAAGATATTACTATGTATTTTATTAGTACAATATTTTACCTTCCTTTCAAGGAGCTCATGGTTGCATGCATTTTCTCCTGATAAGTAAGGCTCAATGCCTGGCCCGCAATCACCCAACGAACTTCATGGTAAAACAGGATTTTGAAGCTGGTTGTCACAGGCTTAATGTAGCTATTTTAGCCTCTTTACAGATAAAGTTGAGACAGATAAAGTGGCATTATAAGTATAAGTACAGACATGATCCACACTTCTGGTGATCCAAAAAGGTTTATTATTATCCTAGAAAGATTTTTGGAAGTCCTGCCTTAGGACCAAACCAACTTTGGATAAATAAACAAACCCAAAATAAGAATAGCTAAATGATGCTGCTCTGATATGGCTGGTAAATTATTCCAAATGTCCTGAAATTGCTAAATGAAATAATTGAGAATGTCAGCTAATGCAGTTAACTTACATGATCTGCCCTGTGACAAATATTATACAGTTCAGCAAATAAAAAGTCATGGGAAGAGAGCTGTATACAGAGGAGATCATGTGAAACTATTTCTTAGCCTGAGGGACTCATTTGCAAAATTGTGTAAACAACACAACATCTGAAGTGCTTTCTACTGTTCTTTAAAAATCTGGAACCTAAAAACATCAGCAAAGATGCTAAGGAGAATGTTAAGTTATTTAAGGGAAAAAAATCTTAACTCTTTAATACATTCATATTTGGAAAGGTGTAAGCAAGCTGAAAAACGAAAAAGCAATTCTCTCAAAAAGAAGACAATTAGCTGGATCCCAATCAAGTGAGTGCTACTTGCTGAAATCCATTGAACTTAAAGTAGTAAGTCTTAAAAAACTAAACGTTAGACCATAGAAGATTATTTTTATACATGATCACTGCTGTGAGACAACTATATGTGCAAAAATGGAAAGATTTTGAAATACCAACAATGGAGGAATGGTAGAAGATAATGGAACTAACAAATGTGGCAAAATTAACTTGTTTGCTTAGAGAAAGATCAACTACTACACTTAGTAGTCACTAGAAACCTCCTATAGACTTTTTGCTGAAAAAAGAAAAAAATGAACTGATGATTTATAGATTTGATGATTAGAAAGGGTAGATTATGGAAAGAAGGAAACTTTGATGTACTGTAACCTTACAGAGAAAGGGTAAAATATAAATGTACTTATAACTGCTGTTAAGATTGGAAGCCACGTCTTTATTATTCTTTTTTTCTTTTCCTTCCTATCTCTTTTTTAAATTCTTTTTTGCATTTCTATTACTTTTCTCTATTTCTCTTATCTTTAACTTAAAATTGGGATTGTTTTTACTCTGTGGAAAAACTTCTTTAATAAAAATTATACACCCCCCCCCAAATATTAGGGAAAAGTTTAATCTGTGATATATCGGATATCTAAATCTCTTTCTGTAACAATCACTATCTTTATATATGAAACATTCTGCTATGCAAGCCACCTCTTTCCCTACCCAATGTAATAGTAAAGATCAGATCTAGGCTTTCATCAAAGTGAGAATTACAGAAATTAGAACTACAATTTGATATTATATTTTGTTCTGTTTTGTATATAATGAGCATAAGACTTTCAATATCCATTTTGTACATGTGCCAACTTGCACAGACAAAGAGACAGGGTTTTACTGCATTGCCATGACTGCCATCTTGTCTGTTTTAACCCCTCCACCAGAGATCCTGCTGCTGTTCACAAATAGACGTGCCCCCTGCCCCCCCTCCACATTTTGCAAATGTGTCCTCCACTCCAAAAGATTTGGAGAGCTGCAGGACATATCTCTACCCCTTCTCCCTCCCCCCAGCAAGGGCAACAGTTGATCAAGTTAATGACAGCTGATGTATTTGTCTAGCTAAATTTAGGTTGCAAGAGATTCCCATTTAATGATTTGAATTATTATTTGTTGTTAATATATTAAAATGAGAAAAAAAAACATTTGCACTTTCTCACCAAAGCTGTTAGGAAAAACTAATATGGCTTTAAAGATAAGGACAGAATATTAGGAAAATCCAAATGTTTGCATTTTGTACCATCCTACTGTACAGAGGATGGTAGCAGATAGTTCACTTTGTCAAGAGGGAATCCATGTCTGGCCCAAGCTATTTATTGCAAGCTCTGCTGATTGAGATAACCTTCTGGCATATTCTGTTTCTTTTCCCACAACAGTCAAGAGAGCTACTTTTATCGTTATCTCACTTTTTAAAAAACACACGTAGTTAAGAATGACATTGAACAAAACCAGGATGCTCTTTATTGGGACCAGAAGTCTCTTGTAACACACTGAGGCAAATGAATGTCATCTATTTATTTATTTATATGATTTATATAGCTGCCTATCTCACAACAGTGCCTCTGGACGGTATACAAGGATTAAAACCACAATAACAACATAAAACCCATGACACCCAAGGTTAAAACCGTAAACCTCAAATCAAAAAAACCACATCACTGGAAAGCCCTAAACCACTTCACCCAAGCAATAATAAAATCCGATCCTATGCATTTATTAATAAATCCCACTACTGTTCTGTATGCTCAATGGGATACACTCCCAGGTAAGCATCCACGAAATTATAATTTTGAACCAGGCCATTGAACACAGATTTACTGCTAAATAAATACCTGCTGGAGGATTCTGCAGTCTGATAATCATAGTATCCGCCATTTGGGTAGAACAGATTTTTTTTTTCCTGAAGCAATGGGATCGTTTACAATTTAAGGAACTATCATAGATCCTTTTGCAAAATGGTTGCTATGGTGAACGTATCGTTTCTAATCCCAATAATTAAACAGTAGCAATAACAGCTTTCCTTCCCGCCCTTCCAGCTGCTAAAACAATGCACCCAAATCGACCAAGCTTTAGCTCGTTTCGCTCTTCAGTTTAATAAAATGATGGCCGTTGCCAGTGACATAATTTGGGGGTTATGCTTTATGTTACAATGTCTTTGCTTGTTTTAAAAAAAGATAAGAACACTTCAAGTGACAACAAAATATTAGCAATGACATTGGATTGTTTTCAAGAACTCAACCGAATTCCAGTTCCCGTCTGAGATTTTTCTACTTAGATTGCGCGTGTGAACTGCACGTCCGAACCACCCCGGATACAGCGGGGTTAGAAGCAACTCCATCATGCCAAGGTTGTCTAGAACAGCAGAGCAGAATGGCGGACTCGCGCCAAACAACGCTACCACGCGAACGAACCTCTTCCTTCTTCCACGAGGCTCCGTCAGGGCCATTCCTGAAACAACAGCGCATTTAGCAACTGTTTCTCCTAATACCCGCCCCCCCGCCCCCCGGTGGGACCGAAGACGGGCGGAATAGCTTCTGCCCCTTATTCCATCTCCTTCCCGCCTCCTCTGGGAGATCTAGCTTTCCCATTGGTCAATTCAGACAATAATCTCCCACCCTTAATAACCGTCCACCCAATCAGCATACTTCTGCTTTATTAGGTTTCTCCTCCCCCCATCCACAGCTGAGGAAGCCCTCATTTCTTTTTGTTTCTGGCTTCGCGGAACACCGAGCCGGAGCTCTCCATTGGTCTGTTCCTTAGGCCCCACCCCTCTCAGATGACAGGCTTGGGGAGCCGCCTACGCGCGGCCAATCAGCGCGGATCTACAGGGTGGCGACGGAACTAGCAGTACCCGCGTTAGCGCTGGGCTCCCGAGGTTGGAGGGAGTCGGAAGTATCTGCGTGGGGGCGTCGCTGTCGCTATGGGGGCAGTGCTCGGTGTCTGTTCTTTGGCCAGTTGGGTGAGTCCGGGGGGATGGGGTCTGCGGGCCAGTCAGACCGAAGTGGATTCCAGGCCAGGTCGGGTGGATCGCGCTAGCGAGGACCTGGATTCCAGCGCCGGGGGTAGCGAAAGACAAGCGCCCGTAGCTTTATCCTACAAGGGAGCCACGCCTGCTGTGGTTTCTTGTGGAAAATCTGGCACTCGGATGTCCCGATAAATACTCCAGATCCGGGGGCAGTATCTCTCTAAAACAGGATACATAAACAAGGGGGCGGGGTCTTCTGCTCTTCGGCTATATCTGCCTGGGGACAGACGAGACCAAGAGGTTCGATAAGCAGTAATCCTAAACCTGGGGGTGAACCTCATTGATCCGAATGAGGATTAATTCGAAGTAGACATTTAAATGTATTAAATGTATTAAAATAACACATTGAAGCAGGGATTAGGTGTTATATCAGAAAGATGAAGCTCTACCAAGTTGTGAAAACGTACACACGTAGTTATTTCACGTACTTATAACGATTGTGGTGGTGGTAAACATTGGATGTCTGTAGCTTTAATTTTGTTCAGTGGTTTGTTTATGGCCAGGGGAGGAGAGACTGGGATCGTAATTGTACTTCCTTCCTTTGCCGTGGCCTGTGATTTCATCTCTAGGAATGGTATTTATGCCTCAGCCAGGAAATGGCCGCTGAGTCATAGCCTTTTGAGTGAGGTAGGTGGCCTGTCCACATAATGACCAACTGTTACTGGGGCCATCGTAGTGTTCCTAACCCTTTATCTTACCTCTCTTTCTCTAAACCCAGTGAGTTATTCTAAATAGGCTTAGAAGGTCATCCTTATTCCCTAAAAGTAGTGTGGAAGCTGGAATATCTATGCAGGCTCTAGATGAGAGACAATACATCTGTTCATCTCCACTGGTTTGGAGGCATTTAGAACAAGGAAGCTTATGATGAAGACTGACAAAAGGGGAATAATTCTGTAAAGAAGGGAGAGAGTGCAAAGGGAACAGAGGCTGCTTTCAAATTTCTGCTCTTCAAAGAGGTACTTCACATTAAAACTTTTAAGCATCAGCGGGTGGTTAAAATGTCCACTTGAGCACCTGCAGATTACTTGCAGCTTGAATTAGAGCCGAACTAAGACTTATTCAAAGTCCAAAGTACTATATTAGTTGGCTAATATAGCTTTTACTACAGTAAAATACAGCATTTATGTTGTGAATTGCTAAACTTTCAAAAACAACCAAAGTTACTGACACTGATTTACAGATTAGTTCCATCCACCCTATACAACCATTGGGAAATTATACTTTTTCTATTATTCAGTGTTGATATTACATTTATTCTTGTCATCCTTTCAGTATAACAGTATTTTTCTTTGCCTTACTGTCTTAAATTGGTTGGTACTTTAATAATATGGAGTTGGTTATTGCCCAGAGTTGATACAGCTAAGATTGGGTGCTCAAGAATGTTCTAGCATGAGCATATGAATTGTGTGTGTGAATTGAGATGTGGAGCATGTGCAAGACACACATTAATAAAGAACAACATTTCTAGTATGTTTCATATTACAGCAGTTCAATAGGGCCCACTAGAGAGCATACTAAATGCCACGAGAAAGTAAAAATATACCACTAGAAATGAATTTAATTGAAGGGTTCATTTAAGATCAAAATATCCCCTTCTGTTAAAGGTGGCTACCTGCAGAGAATCTGCATGATTTGTTCATTTGGCTTTGCTTCTGACAGCTTTCCCGTAGTATGAGTATTTTTGCCATTGTTCTGTGGGGTGTGCAGATGGATTATTCATGCTAATAAGAATGTTAAACTTGTATTGGACTGTAGTATTGTATGCAGATTGTGGAAATTAGGTCCCTCCTAACATCAAGTATTTCTAAATTCTTTGATTCAGTGTTATAATGCATTTCACATGGCTTTTGCCCTGGCCACATGTGGCAAATAGGACAGTGGCTACCCTAAGATCATTATAAATAAGTATTTTTGAAAGGATGCATAGTACTGCTAATACTTAAAATTATATATCCTCATTTATGCCTCTTTTTTATAGATTCCATGCCTTTGCAGTGGTGCATCATGTTTGTTATGTCGCTGTTGTCCCAACAGCAAGAATTCTACGGTGACTCGGCTCATTTATGCTTTCCTGCTTCTTCTTAGTACTCTTGTTGCATGTATCATGCTGGCACCAGGAATGGAGAAACATCTCAAAAAGGTACTGATGTTTTAGAATCTTGCTTATAACACAAATCACTGGGCACTGATTTCCTCCATTTAAAATAGAGACAAGAAAAAACAATGGAATTTCTGTTGGATTTTTATTAATAAAGAGACAGTTTTATTAGGCTCAAATTTGGTCCAAACTAATATCAAAGATCAGCATTTCAAGTTTAAGCTAAAGAACTTGGTAGAAATTTTGCCGAGTTTGCCAGTTTCTTGATTTCAAAAATTTGTTTTCCTTTTAGGAGCAAGCAAGCAAGCAAGCAAGCATATTATTATTATTATTTTTTGAGTCAGAACTTTGTGGAAAAGATATATCTGAAGTGACAGAGGTGGACTGGGCTCCATGTTACTCAAACACTATAGTCAGAAAACATTATTATTGCATCCTTCAACAAACATCTTTTGTATGTTGGCAACTGAAGGGGAACAAGATTAACCTGCAGATCTTCATGGTCCTATAATGTCCATATACGTATAAACATTGTTAAAGCTTAATTTTCCCTCCTAACAATCTCTGATAAAATTAATTTGTACTGGACCTGGACACTTTTGGAGAAACTGGGACTTACTGCATTTCTCCAGACTGTTCTGCTCTCCATGGGCTATGACCAAGCTAGGATGTTTCTTAAATAGTGAGTCCTAGACCTTGAAGAGCAAAAGGATTTGACTCTAGTCTTTACCAGTGTTAAGTCCTGAATCTGAATCTGCAGCCAGTCAAGTACATTATCTCCCTGGAATTTGTAAATGATTTCAGAATCTTTTTACAGGATCAGTTTAATATGCTGGGAGGCAGATTTAATAAGATGCCACTTATGTGAGGAGTGCATCTGCCTTTCTGGCTCAGGGGTAGTTGACACAGTGAGACATGACATGCTATACTGACAATTTGATAAGGATCATATCAGTGTTCCTCAACCTTAGCAACTTTAAGATGTCTGGACTTCCACTCCCAGAATTCCCCAGCCAGCCTGTCAGAGTCTGCACGCTCAATTCCCAATTTCAGTAAATCTCCTGGAGCCGGTTTGTTTTCCAGTAAAGATTTCTTTATTGAGAAGCAACATACAGCATTCCATAGATTGCTGAGTCTAACCCTCCCTGGCCAGGCTCTCCTTTTAACCCCCCTCTGCTCTAATTTCCCGCTTGCTTTTTTCGTGCCTCTTCTTTGGCCTCACGGTTGTTCGGCCTTGCCAGCACCTTGAGGCGAGGTAACACTGCACCTGGCCTTTGTTGTTTATTCTCCATCTCCCCTCTGTCCCTTTATGGCAGGAACAAGCAAGCATCTAGACAAATAATGATTCCTGCCTAAACTAACATTTGCAATTACTAGCTAATTAGCACAAACTTGTCAACATTATAAATTTTCTAATAACTTTCTAATAGCCTTTTGATAGTTGCCTGCATAGATCCTGACACAGCCATGCTCCCATTCTGGGAGTTGAAGTCCAGACACCTTAAAGTTGCTAAGGTTGAGAAACACTGATCTACCCAGTAAACCTATTATGCTTTTGTTAGCAAACTCTTAAGGCACCCAGATGAATGCCTATACATGTACATATATACATGTACATATATACATGCCTATATGTGTACATAAATACACAAATATATACAATATATATGCCTTTTACATGTGAGCAGGAAGTCTGCTGCTCCTTATAGAGTAGCAATATTTTGAGGAGTGGTCTGTAGATTGCAGGATCAGATAATGTTCAGTCACCAAAACTAATAATAAATATTAGAGTTGTAGCTATGAATTTCATATTGCTTTTATGACATTGTTTTGCTGTGTATTTTATTGGTTCAAAGTTTTAGAACGTGGGGCTATTGTAAGATGTGGCTTTAGGTCATAATAAATTATAATTCTTCTAATGTAGTATATAGTGTTTGATATCCTGACTCATTGCATCTTGAAACCTGCAGTCTTCTTAATATATAAGGGGTATATCACACTTGCGGGCTTATCAGTGAAAAGAGATTCTCAATTTTCATTTAAAATTGAAAATCCTGTCAAGTATGGAAACATATCTTAAAAAGAAATGGAAGCACATGCTTGACAACTCAATAAGAAGAAAACATACCTGACCTGGCCAAATACGCTAAGCTCAAAATACCCAGAATCTTGGACCTCATCAACCTCTGCCTCATTACCTACTTTCAGTTTGATGGACAAATATACCAACAAATCAGAGGAACACCCATGGGATCACCACTCTCAGGACTCATAGCAGAGACTGTAATGCAGTGTCTAGAAACTATAGCACTTCCACACATAACAACCTAAAGTATAGATCTGCTATGTAGATGACACCTTCATCATGATAAAAAAGACACAACTAGAGAAGACACATGAAACTATCAACAACATCTTCAAAGGAATAAAATTCACCAGGGAAGAAGATAACAACATACTACCCTTCCTGGATATCCTCATCAGCAGAGGAAACTACAGCAAATTAGACAGACACATCAGCCATCAGTAGACACATAGAGATAAACCACATTTGCATATCATTCAAAAGAGGCAATAAAAAATCTAAGAAGGAAACAAAAAGAACAGAACACATCCTTTTCAGCAGCCTATGCCCAGATAAACAGGGATTAACACCAGACAAACAATCAAGCAGAAAACAATACCTTAATCAAGGAACTACCAAGGAGAAAACCTCCTCCCTCGAAAAAAACTTGTAGGGCAAGCTACTGTATATAAACAGGGAACAAACTCCATACTCAGTAGCACTGATGATATTACCTAGTCGGGTAACAAAACGTCTGCAAGCAAACAACCAAGCTCAGAGAGCACCAAGGACTCCACGGTGTTGACTACTTTTGCCTAGTTTGATTCTTTAATATATTGCAGGGATATTATTATGCTGCAGCTATTTTGGGATAGAATGGGCTAGCAGGTGCTGGCATTCCAGGTAGATGGTCAGCTTGATAACTTATCTTAACCCAGAGTGGTACAATAGAACAACTTACAAGCCATGGGTTTTCAACCATGGCCATCATCTGTAAGAATAGGACTTGAGGAAAATGAATATTATGTATAATCCACTTGTATATAATTAAAGTTTTGGATTTATTGGTCTCTTCTTTCAGGTGCCTGGTTTTTGTGATGGCTTTGACTGTGAAGCTTTGGTTGGATACAGAGCTGTCTATCGAGTCAGTTTTGCTATGGCTGTGTTTTTCTGCCTCTTTACACTACTTATGATACAAGTGAAATCAAGTAAAGACCCACGGGCTGCCATCCACAATGGGTGAGTTAGAATGGGAAATGGGGACTAATCTCTTATTTATTTTGCCTATATCCTAAAATGCTAAATTTCCAGAAGTGAACAGTTTTACTCAGATATTTAAATGAAGTAGGAAAAATTAATTGTTCCAAGCATAAAAGAATAAATACATGCCCATGAAATGAAATAGTATAGCTACTAATTTCAGCTTTTATAATTCTAGATATAAATTTAACAGGCAAAAGTAACCTGGTAATCTCTAGATACTGCAAATAGCAGTCCCTTATTCTTGGCTATGTTGGTAGAGTGATTGTTGTATGGTTTTGTAAATTGCTGGAAGTCCTTGGAGATTATGGTGGTATACAAATTGTATAAATAAATACCCAGCATCCAGATTTTGGCTCATTTTCTCAGGGCTCATATATTAAAAATTGCCTCTTATTTATTAATAAAAGCTTAATGTAGGTAGAGAAATAATTCTCAATTGTCTTTTTTATTTTTTAATAGATTTTGGTTCTTCAAAGTGGCTGCGATTGTTGGAATCATGGTTGGGGCATTTTATATTCCAGAAGGGTCTTTCACAAGAGGCAAGTGTGCATGGATCAGGAAATGTCATCATTTATTACACTATAAGGGTGGTCAGTTAGTAGGTTTTATTTTTCAAAAGGCCAAATAATATCCAGTGAATGCAGTGCTTGTATAGACAAAGTTGTTGATAGTCCAAGTGAGCATTTACTAGAGAGAGATTCAGATGGATGTGTGCTACACCGTGACTGCTGCTCAGTGTTCCATCAAGATATCAGAATCATAATGGCCTTGAGAAAGAGAGACGTATGATTGAAAACCACTTCTTTGCTTTCATGTACACAGACACACAGCCTGTACATATGCATATAGGCGGGCCTTCTCTGCGGTAGCCCCCGCGCTTTGGAACATTCTGCCCCCGGAAGTGCGATTGGCCCCCTCACTCCTGGCCTTCCGAAGGGCCTTGAAGACCTGGTTCTGCCACTTGGCCTGGGGCGGGGAGGGAATACTTCAAGCAGGGGGATGGCTAGCCCCATAGTGGCCAGCTCTCCGCAGCCTGATTTTCCATCTTTTTTAGTGTTGTTTTAAATTTTGGATGTATTATGTGTTTTAGATATATTTATAGTTTTAATGTTTTCTGTAAGTCGCCCAGAGTCCCCTATTGTGGGGGAGATGGGTGGGGGAGAAATCCAATAAATAATAAATAATATTTTCATGATGGTAATCATCTACCCTAAGAAAGCAGAAGTAAATGTTGGACTGGGGAGACAAGTTCAAAACCCCATTAGGCTGCAAAGCTTGGCTTCTAGAGTGATGTTGAGAGAAAGGGGGTGATGTGAGCAAGGCATAAATTCTTGGGGGCTTTTTTTTTTTAGAAGTGTGCTGCTTTCTTTTTAAAGTGATCAGGTCTCAGGATTAATGCTCCTGTAGTATGTTATCACTCTTAAGAGATACAACGGAAGTGCAAATAATATGTAAATATTTGCAAGTATAAATTCTGCAATGTGTACAACCTTTCCCGATCTGCAATCTTAGTATTTTTTAAATTTATTAGATTTTTATCCCATCTTTATTTTTTGTCAGTTAAAGGTAGCATACATACTTAATGTTCCCACCTCCTGTTTCCCTGAAAATGATAACCTGGCATGTGGTGAGAAAGAGTGGCTGACCCAAAGTCACCAAGCCAGCTGTCATATCTAAGGGAGGACTAGAATTCACGCTTCCTGTTTTCTAGCACAGCAGCTTAGCCACTGCATCAGACTAGCCCTCCAGTTATCTCCAAATCCATATTAGATGACAAATCTTATAATTCTCAAGTAGCATGTCTTATTCTTAAATGCAGTTCAAAGCACTCATGTGCTGCGTGCACCTGAATTTCTTTACAAAATGTTCTCATGAGTTAGTTTAAGTAGATTCTTACCCTGTTCTGTAAACTCTCCCCACACATCACCAACCAGAAAGGCATTTGTACCATCTTCATAACACCTGAAATAGCTTTATGAGTTTTAAAAGGCACACAAATTAAAGTATGTATATGCAAGCGAATCATTATTGATCAGTGTTCTAGTTATCTTCCCCAATTTGGATTATAGCCCCATCATTCACAGCCGCATTCAACACATCATCTGGAGGGTACCTATTCCGCTCCCTGGCTCCATTGAAATACATTTACTCAGACGCTGTCATGATGGTAACTTTCTTTCTTTCTTTCTAGTATTCTTCTTTTTTGGAACTGGTGGTGCCTTCTTCTTCATTCTCATCCAACTGGTGCTGCTTGTGGATTTTGCTCATTCCTGGAATGAATCCTGGGTTGAACGGATGGAAGAGGGAAATTCCAGGTGCTGGTATGCTGGTAAGTGGCATTTAGCTGACAAATAACGAAATGAATCAGCAGCTTTAATGTGCACTGCTTGGGATTGCACTTTGCATTGGTCAGTTTATCAACTGTTTTGATCTAATCATCTACTATAGTGTTTTTCAAACTTGGCAACTTTCAGATGTGTGGACTTCAACTCCCAGAGTTCCCCAGCCAGCATGCTGGCTAGAGAATTCTGGGATTTCAAGTCCACACATCTGAAAGTTGCCAAGTTTGAGAAACACTGATCTACTACATAGGAAAAAAGTGGGATTGCATAAAAAATTATGCCAAAATTGTTTGTCTGTTGCCACAGCTACAGCAAGCAATGTTTGCATACTAAATAGAACGTTCTTATGAACTGAGTATAGATTTTTTTTCCCATTTACATCCAGCTTTTTGGGTATTCTGCCCATTCTTGAGTATGTCAGAAAGGCTTGGTCTTCATTTTTCTTCCTGACTGTATGGGATAACCCTGAAGAGGCTGCTGTGATTGTAAAATGCACTGATGATTAAGCATGGCTTAATATTGAAAAAGTGCAAAACCAGCCACTACAGGCAGGCATTTGCTTTATAAATTGTGGTGGTATGCACACCTCACAGGATAAAATGACACTCTCTGTGGAGGAGGAGATTAGGATCTTTCTCCTTGATCATAGTTATTTTCACAGATGTACTGCATCTTTAAACAAGATTATTGGTCTAGTTTTGCACTTGAGTATTTCTAACGGGGATATCCTCTTTTCTTCAGCCCTGCTGTCATGCACCTGCTTGAACTACATTCTGTCGTTCATTGCCATTGTACTCTTCTATGTCTTCTACACAAAACCAGATAGCTGTATTGAGAACAAGTTCTTCATCAGCTTTAATATGATTGCATGCATTGCCGTGTCTATCGTATCAATCCTTCCCAAAGTCCAGGTATGATGATAAAGCAGTGCTTTCCAATGAACAAAGTCGGCTGACTTGTTTTTCTTGTTATATTGGTAGATTGTATATTTATCTTGTAAATGCTTCTAAGAATAAATCAGTGGATACAAATGAAGCAGAACATAAATCCTTTTGTTCAGGGGTGAGTGGCCTTTTGATGTAAGGTCACATTTACAGATTTAACATTGGGGATTGGGGAAAGGTTGGAGTAGATGTGCTGATGTCAGCCAGACAAATAATTTTGAGGAGTTTCAAGAACGATGTTGGGTTGTTTCTTTTCTTTCTTTCTTTCTTTCTTTCTTTCTTTCTTTCTTTCTTTCTTTCTTTCTTTCTTTCTTTCTTTCTTTCTTTCTTTCTTTTTTTACGTATTAAACTTAAAACTGGACATATACAAGAGTTTGAATGTGTTTCCCTCCTCGGAAGGGTGAGAATTACATCACTGATACTTTGTTACTGTGATTGATGAGAGAGTGTTCTGGAGACTCCAAAAAAGGATGTGGGCAGTTGAACCCCAAATAATCCTTGTGCCTCTGACAGAGCTTAATGCTGCATAGCCTGATATTGTAGCAGAAATGAAGCATTTTAAGCTATAGCTTTTAACCTTAAACCTTCATGATTCGGATCAAAATCATATTATTACAAATTGCTTGTCTCAAATAGGAACATCAACCTCATTCTGGTCTTCTCCAGTCTTCTGTGATTACTCTCTACACCATGTACCTCACTTGGTCAGCCATGTCTAATGAGCCTGGTAAGTTTCTATAAGTGCAAATAGTGTGAGAGGAACTAAAACTATTGTGCTGTATATTTCATATTTGTTCTGGGACTTCCTTAGGAAACATCTTGCAAATACTTTGTTGTAGGGAGTCTTCATTGTAACAAATGTCAAATCCTTATTTAGGTTACTAGACAACAAACTCTTCAGTAATTATCAGAACAGTATTTTAAATGGATGTTTGCTCTCCAAAATGTGTCTTTAGACCGCCATTGTAACCCAAGCCTTCTGAATATCATCAGCCAAATATCTGCACCTACTTCCATCCCGTTGAATGCAACTGCTATTCCTACCCCTACACCCGAAAAATCACCTCAGTGGTGGGATGCACAGAGCATTGTTGGGCTTATTATCTTTGTACTTTGTCTCCTGTATTCCAGGTAAGCTATAAGATTTATGTTTTCTGAATTATAAGCAATCCTAATGCGATCTAGTATTTATTACATTAGATTCAGATGTATGACGCTTTATTTCTCTTTAAATGAAGGGAAATTACTTTTGATTGAAGTGGTGCTAATCACTTAATTAAAAGTACTTTGCCATGTCTTTTAATTGTAATAAAATTCTATACTTTTTAAACTCTTTCAAGTCTGAGAGTTAACGAAATACTTGTTTTTAAAACCCAATTTATTTTAGTTGGAACTTGACTATTTTTGATCTTGATGTAAAAAAGATCCTTGTTGTTTTTTTTATATGCTTCACCAATGGTCCAGTTTTATTCTGCATCAGACTTTCTTACCCATGGCATCCTTCAGGTGTGTGGACTTCCAGACTTCTCAGCAACAACCATGCTAGGTTGGTCTTGAGAGCTGTAGAAATCGAAGAAATAAATACATTTCAAGAGATCAAATCCACGCAACTGGAGGATACCCAGGTTGGGTAAATTGCTCCAATGAGCTCATAAGCGCTTGCATAATATTTCCAACAGTCTGCCTTCCCAAGCAACTTACATATCTGGTCCCAATTAGTATAAGTGGCAGTTATTTATTTATGCCTGTCCAGTCAACAGGTGACTCTTGTTGTAAAAAGTAATTAGAATAAAAAAGATACAAAGCAGGATAACAATAGCAAGCACAGTAATTGAACAAAAAGAAAAAAAGAACCGCTTAATGCTGGAAAATTCTGTAATCAACAAACAGGCAGGTCTTAATGGCTGATGGAATACCAGAAGCATTGAGGACAATCTGATTTTGCAGGAAGAGAATATTATTTCAAAGAAGAAGCAATAACAGAGAAGGCTTGCCCCCAAGGTTCTTATAAATGCCATTCCATAAAAGCAGAGATCCTGAGGGAGCCCACCCTCTTAGATCTTATTGGATGGGTAGAAACCACTGACAGAAGACAGACCTGGTCCTGAGTCAGAAAGAGCATTAAAGGTGACAATCAGCAGCTTGAATTGTGTGTGGAAGTGAGTCGGTAACTAGAGCAGCTCTTGAAGTAGTGGTGTTATGCAGATAAACTGACTAGGACCTATAACCAACCAGCCACTGCATTCTGGACCAATTGCAACATATGAATGCTCTTCAAAGGCAGTCCCATGCAGAGGGCATTGCAATAGGCCAAATGAGAGATGAGCAGGAAATAGAGCCTTCTGATTCAGGAATGGCCATGGCTAGTGCACAAGATGCATCTGTGCAAAGGCCTTCTTAGCCCCAGCTTATCTGCTTCTCAGGCATGAGCTGTGAATCCAGGACGACTCCCAGATTATGGACCACCTCTGGACAAGGAAGCATGACCAACGTTGGAATATTACTGAAATCAGAAGATTCCAAATCCAAGCCACTCTGTCTTGCTAGGATTAAGCTTGAGTCTTTGTTCCTATCAAGATCTTAATAGCCTCCAGGCAACTGGAGATGTATAGCCCACTGATTACACCCAAATCTGTGTCCCAGATGACTTCTCTCAGGAACTTAATGTAGATGTGAAATAAAAGGGGAGAATCCAGTCCTGCAGCACTTCACAACAGAGGGCCCAAGCCGTGGCTTCTCACTCCTCCATACTGAATGGAACTGCCCCCAAGAAAGGAGAACCCACTTTATAACAGTGCCTCCCACTCTCAGCCATAAAGATGATAACAGAAAGATGCCATGATTGATGCCATGACTGATGATTTTAGGGAGCCAAGAGATCAAGCAGGAGCATGAAGTCACATTTCTGCATCTCAATCCTGTCACAGGCCACCCACAAATGTGTGGGTGTGGTCTTAATTCTGTACCTGGACCTGAAATCAGACAGAAAAAGTCCAGATAATGTTTCTTGTAGAACTTTATGCAGCCCCACCATTTTCTCAACAACCTTCTCCATGTAGGAGAGGTTAAAGACTGGTTGATTGATTGCTGGATGGAGTGATGGTTTCTTGAGGAGGGGACATATAATTGCTTCCTTTAACTATATGCTATGTTTTCAGAACCAATAGTCACCCAAGGAGTTCTTGTAGAATTTGAATAAAGCTGAACAGCTGTGATTAGTTTCAAGTTTCCTTTTTTTAATCTAGTTTTTTGAATCCTCCTTTCTTGTTTTGCAGCATCAGATCTTCTAACAATAGCCAAGTGAACAAGTTGACCCTATCTGTCAGTGACAGTGTCATTCTGGATGACGCACCAAATACAGCTGATGGAGAAGATGGAGAAATCCGCCGAGTTTTGGATAACGAAAAGGATAGTGTCCAGTATAACTATAGCTTCTTCCACTTCATGCTAACTCTTGCTTCACTCTATATAATGATGACTCTTACTAATTGGTACAGGTGAGAATATTCTTAACGGCAGTTTTAATCAGAAATCGTATTGCTGTAAATTCAATAACTGAACATGGAACTGTTTAAATATTAAGAACTATTTTATTTTTTAAAACATTAGAAACCTAAAAATCTGGATTATATATAGTTGGGACAATGGTCTGTCTAAAAGACTTTTGTCTGCACTGACTGCCAGCACTTTTTTAGAACTTCAGGCAAGTGTCCTTTCTAGACCTGCTTGGGATAGAAAGGGAATTAAATATTGATCAGTATTAATGCTAACTTGCTTTTTAGGGGTGCTTAAAATATGAATATGTTCATTTTCAGCCTTCTAATAAAACGTCACTGTTAGTGGGATGTGCAGCTTACCTAAAGCCAGCTAGTGAGCTCATGAGCCAGTCATAACTTGAATCTGGAGGCATTCCATCTAGAGTTCATTTTTGTAATGCTTCTTCTGCCTTTATCATCGTCCTGCAAAAGAAAGCAGAACACAAAACACATGCCATCCAGCCACGTGAACTTTTAATTTTGCACAGTTGCTGTTGATGATGATGATACAGTAATAACCACAGCAATTTATTAGGCAAACATGCAACTCAAAAAAGTCTTTTTCTATATGCAAAGAAGCAGTAACAGACTAGAGATGACAGTGGTCTTCAGCCCCAAAAACCACGTGCCAAGAGGTGCTGCTTTGCCTCCCTCTTCTCAAGGTCATCCTATCCATTTGAAGCCAGTACCTGCAGGGCCCTAATAATTTCTTCTGTTGTTACTGGCTAGGCAGGAAAAACTAAGCCAGTTGCAAGCCACAAAACAAAAATCCAATCATAGCACTTACAAGAGCCACAACATTTGAAACACCCATGTTTAAAATGGGCAGATCTTGTTCTAGTTATAGCATGCTTTATTCTGAGCATAGAATCCTAAAAACTGTTTTGAACTTGAACCATTTCTAGTCATCCCTGATATATAATGGTTATGTAAATTTGCCTTGCACCCATGACTAAACAGAAACCATCCTTTGTTTTGAACTCTAAACACATTGTGTCTCAGATTTCTGCCAAACCATTCTGGGTTGGCTACATTTCAGCAGTACCCAATTCAGAAATGTGGGTTGTTCTAGGTTTCAGTAGAGACAAAATCCTGAGGGTTATTAAAGTGAGGCTGGTTGATCTCACCCGTCTCCCCTCCTCTGAATGGCTTAAGCATGGACCAGTCTACCAGATTTCCCAGTGTTTTGCTTTCTTTATGACAAGCTTGAGGTCAAAGAAATTGGTTGTGGTGGCTAAGGGGATTTGGGAAAAGTAGGTCTTGGAAGATCAGGGGATGGGCCAGATATCTCATACCTGGCTTGAAGTCAAGAGCACCTGCAGCAGCTATCCACCTATTCCCCCGATGTTCCCAGTGCCTTTCTTTCTCTACCTTCTGTTTAGCCTCTGCTGCTGACCCAATGGACCAGATACCTGTTTCAGTCTGGAGACAAGCTAACAAAAACTAGCTATTCTTGTATGGAACATTTTTTCATTCCATTCATTCATTCATTCATTCATTCATTCATTCATTCATTCATTCACATACATACATTCCTTCATTCATTTAACTTGTATGCCACCCATCTCCCCCAATGGGTGACTCTGTGCGGCTCACAATAACAAAAAAGAAAAAACACACCAATCCCTCCAACAGTGGCTAAAATCCATAAATAATTAAAATACAAACATACATTAAAAATGTCCTAACCCCCCCCCCGCCCCCCGTATATTTTAGCACTAACACCTTCAAGATGCTGCGGGAGGGAGCCAGAACCCATCACCCACCAGCCATCTCCACAGATGCGAGCCCCCATCTGGCCTCCAGGCCTTCTGGCAAATACAGAGATTTCATTGTAAAATTGCCTGAGATGAGTCTATGGTGGATCTCTGTTTTAGATAACCATCTGAAATAGAGCATATTGTTTCAGAAGCTGTAGAACATGAAGAGCGCTTAGCAAATCTCTCACACTTCTCTAAAACTTGGCAGACTTTGTTACCTCAAGAGTTAGTGTGTTTAGTATGTTTTCCTAATTCTGCGCAAGACTAAAGTTAGGGTTCATCTTGACATTGAATAGCATTTCCTGCTATATGTGCTGGGAAAGATGTTGTTGTTGTTGTTCAGTCATTAAGTCGTGTCCGACTCTTCGTGACCCCATGAACCATATTGCACCAGGCCTTCCTGTCCTTCACTGCCTCCCTGAGTTTGCTCAGTTTCATGCTCATTGCTTCAGTGATGCTATCTAACCATCTCATCCTCTGCCGTCCTCTTCTCCTTTTGCCTTCAATCTTCCCCAGCATCAGGGTCTTTTCCAAAGACTCCTCTCTTCGCATTAGGTGACCAAAGTATCTGAGCTTGAGCTTCATTATCAGTCCTTCCAATGAGCAATCAGGGTTGATTTCCTTTAAGATTGACTGGTTTGACCTCCTAACAGTCCAGGGGACTCTTAAGAGTCTTCTCCAGCACCACAGTTCAAAGGCATCAATTCTTCGGCGCTCAGCCTTCTTTATGGTCCAGCTCTCACAGCCATACATTACTACTGGAAAAACCATAGCTTTGACTATGCGGATCTTTGTCGGCAAGGTGACATCTCTGCTTTTTAATATGCTATCTAGGTTTGCCATAGCTTTCCTCCCAAGGAGCAAGCGTCTTTTAATTTCATGGCTGCAGTCTCCGTCTGTGGTGATCTTGGAGCCCAAATAAATGAAGTCTGTTACTGCTTCCATTTCTACCCTTTCTATTTGCCAGGAATTGATGGGTCCAGATGCCATGATCTTAGTTTTTTTAATGTTGAGTTTCAAGCCAGCTTTCGCACTCTCCTCTTTCACCCTCATCAAGAGGCCCTTTAGTTCTTCTTCACTTTCTGCCATTAGGGTGGTATCGTCTGCATATCTGAGGTTATTGATGATTCTCCCTGCAATCTTAATTCCGGCTTGTGATTCTTCCAACCTGGCATTTCTCATGATGTACTCTGCATATAGGTTAAATAAGCAGGGTGACAGTATACAGCCTTGTCGTACTCCTTTCCCTATTTTGAACCAATCGGTTGTTCCGTGACTGGTTCTAACTGTTGCTTCTTGGCCCACATACAGATTTCTCAGGAGACAGGTAAGATGGTCTGGTACCCCCATCTCTTTAAGAATTTGCCAGAGTTTGTTGTGATCCACACAATTGAAGGCTTTTGCATAGTCAATGAAGCAGAAGTAGATATTTTTCTGGAACTCTCGTGCTTTCTCCATGATCCAGCGAATGTTGGCAATCTGATCTCTAGTTCCTCTGCCTCTTCGAAACCCAGCTTGTACATCCGGTAGTTCTCGGTTCACGTACTGCTGAAGCCTAGCTTGTAGGATTTTGAGCATAACCTTGCTAGCATGTGAAATGAGTGCAATTGTGCGATAGTTTGAGCATTCTTTGGCATTGCCCTTCTTTGGAATTGGAACGTAAACTGACCTTTTCCAATCCCGTGGCCACTGTTGCGTTTTCCAAACTTGCTGGCATATTGAGTGCAGCACTTTAACAGCATCGTCTTTTAGTATTTTAAATAACTCACCTGGAATACTGTCATCTCCACTAGCTTTGTTGTTAGCAATGCTTCCTAAGGCCCACTTGACTTCACTCTCTAGGATGTCTGGCTCAAGGTCAGTGACCACACCAGCATGGACATCAGGGACATTAAGATCTTTCTTGTATAGTTCTTCTGTGTATTCTTGCCACCTCTTCTTAATCTCTTCTGCTTCTGTTAGGTCCCTGCCTTTTTTGTCCTTTATCATGCCCATCTTTGCACTAAACGTTCCTTTGATATCTCCAATTTTCTTGAAGAGATCTCTAGTCTTCCCCATTCTATTGTTTTCCTCAATTTCTTTGCACTGTTCATTTAAGAAAGCCTTCTTATCTCTCCTTGCTATTCTCTGGAAATCTGCATTCAGTTGCTTATATCTTTCCCTTTCACCCTTGCTTTTCACATTCCTTCTTTTCACAGCTATTTGTAATGCCTCATCAGACAGCCATTTTGCTTTCTTGCATTTCTTTTTCCTTGGGATGGTTTTAGTTGCTGCCTCCTGTACAATGTTACAGACCTCCGTCCATAGTTCTTCAGGCACTCTGTCTACCAAATCTAACCCTCTAAATCTATTCATCACCTTCACTGTGTATTCACAAGGAATATGATCTAAGTCATACCTGAGTGGTCTAGTGGTTTTCTCTACATTCTTCAATTTAAGCCTAAATTTTGCAGTAAGAAGCTCATGATCTGAGCCACAGTCAGCTCCTGGTCTTGTTTTTGCTGTCTGTATAGAGCTTCTCCATCTTTGGCTGCAAAGTATGTAATCAATCTGGTTTCGGTATTGACCATCTGGTGATGTCCATGGGTTAAAGGTAAATATTACTTCTGAATAATACTTACGTAATTATCCCCAAATAACCAGCAAGCATACAAAAGGCTGTATGATTGAGTTGTGCAATAAATTAGCTGAAGACTTTCTACCAGTGGATTGATTTTTATTAATCATTTTTATTAATTTTACAGTCCTGATGCTGAAACCAAAACGCTGAAAAGCAAATGGCCAGCTGTCTGGGTGAAGATCTCTTCAAGCTGGGTTTGCCTTCTTCTTTATGTCTGGACTTTAGTGGCACCTCTGATCCTTACCAGTCGAGACTTCAGTTAAATGGTAACTTCTGTGAAAGCATGGAGATATGACATTCTGCCCTGCTGAAAGCCAAAAGTTCTGTATTGCTTCTTGGAGCTAAGGCTCCAATCATCATTCCTACAACATGCAGACAAATAGAAGTCTAATTCATATAATGCTTAATGCAGAATCTAAGTGCTGTACATATTGATGTGTTAAATTCAAAGCTAGCATTCCTGTTACCTACTACAGCTGTGCTGTTGAAGAATTTTGTAAAAAGCTTGTGTAAACACTGTCTCTACTCGAAGAAAGTATGAATGGAAAGTAATATATTCTAAAGTTGTTCTGATATTTCACTGTATGGAAATGAATGCCATTGCTGTGATGCTCTACGTTCCACTTCAGAAAAATGTATCTGATGGAGCTTTGAATAATGGATAAAGCCTTTTTCTTAACAGAGATCAGCATGCTCATGTAATATAGCAAGCCTACAACTGGCAACTTTTGGGATCACTGTAGAAAACAACTTTTTATAGGGACCTAGTATATCACTAAACTTTGAATATTTTACCAGCTATCTGATTTACTTTAAACAAGTTCAAGTCCTGCTTTCTGAAACAGTTTAACAAGCAATACTTGTTAAAGCTAGTGTATCATTCTGCTCAGTTTGGCATTATTTGCACTATAAACATGTTTGATTAAAACGAAATCTTTAGTGTCACTTCTGTTGGATGGTGGTTTCAGCAGTTCTGCATATGATTACCATCTAGCCCAAGCAGTGAAGTTGGTCTGTCTGAAAGCAAGTCTTCATACACCTTATTTGTGGTTTATAAGCAAAGCATTTCTATGGGGGGCTCTTGATTTACATGTTCATATTACAATATAGAACTTTAGTTGGCACAAGCACATAAAGTACGTGCTCGATTTTTAGCCAGTAACTCTACATGCACTTTTGCCAGTAGCACAGACATCTGTGCTCAACTGATTCCCTGCTCTTAGCTGCAGTCCCCTATGCTGGTGCCCATCATTTTGAGAACTTCAGCATGCAGGAAAGCAAGAGGCCGCTTTCTTCTGTGTGTTATGATTGACAAACAAGTTTCCCTTGATGATTTTCTAGGATTGTAAACATTCAGGAATTGCATTTTTCATTTCACCCTAATTCAATTTTATGTACTTTTCTTTACCATCTTCTAAAGGTACAGACTTTTAATAGTTCTGGACAGTGGCTTTAATGGTATCAAACATTCACTGAAACAGCATGTATATTTTAATATTAATAAGATTTAATATCCACTCATGCAGACAGACTGTTCATTTTATAAAGTGCAATAGAAAAATAAATTTTCAAGGTATATACTCTAATTCTGTACAGAGAAAAACAGATCCACGAACAAGAATGCCAAAACTTAGCCATAGAAACAAAGCACCTCAATTACCCTCTGGAAAAATTATTACCATTTTTCTACTTCAGATACAGATAAACAAAGGCAGTCTGAAATCTGTGAACTGCCAATGTCTTTTACTTAAGGCTTGGTACTCTTCTACTACATCTGCTTGAATTTTGTCTACAGAAGTACCAATATTGACAAAAAATCCCTAAAACCAAGATGCCAGACAATATGTATGATATATTAACTATTTTCTTTACTTTTAAACCCTATATGCTTAACTATGGGCACAACACTTAATGTCTTAGCTCTGTCAGCCCTGCCTCCAAAACCAATTCTACAGAAGAACAAGAAAACAAGAGCATGGATGACAATTTAGACCAGGGTTCCTCAATCTTGGCGACTTGAAGATGTGTGGACTTCAACTCTCAGAATTCTCCAGCCAGCCATGCTGGCTGGGGAATTCTGGGAGTTGAAGTCCACACATCTTCAAGTCGCCAAGGTTGAGGAACCCTGATTTAGACTATGCATCTTAGAGGGTAAATAATAGCTACAAATCTTACAGAGTCTATTTCCGGTATATATGGGGAAAGAGAGGTGTGGTATAGCAACAAAATGTTAAGTACAAGGAGACAAACATTGAATTGGTATTAAATTAAATTGGCATTCTTCAAGAACCTATTGTTGAATGAAACACTGGAGAATCCAGCATTTTTTTTCTTTTGGTCAGGATTTATATTTTCTTTTATTATTAAGATTGCTACAAGAAATTTTGAGTTCTTAAGATTGCTACAAGAAATGTTAACACTGCAGGAAAAAAGGAACCATGGAATTTTAACTTCCTATATCATAATAATAATCATTATCATTCACTATCATTTAAGACTGGCTTCTCATTTAAGAGGGAAAAATTAAAAAGAACGGATAAAGTGTACTTTAGAATAGCTGCCCTAGAAATGAGCTCCCAATTTTGGTGAGCAAAGAGCTTTTCCCTGACACGTTACAGTGATTTTTAAAATAATTTGTGATTCAAGCCAGTTCCTTTATAAATATATTTCAATTTCAGCTACCAAAGCCTGCCAATTTTGACTTTTCTGAATAAAGATTTCTTCCAATAAAGAAAAGAACATCCATTATCATTTAACATACATTTGTCATACACAAATCTGATAAGCACTTTCCAGTAAGAATACATAGGCAGAAAAGTGTATCTTGTGCCTTAACCGATACCTTAAACTTCTTTTCCTAATTATGTGCGGGTAGAAAACCACCCCAATGGGTAAATAAACTTAGCAAGACAAGGGAGATGGGTAGTAGGCTTAGAAACCAGTTTCATGTCTGTTTAGATAGCTATAATACCACACTGGGTTTGTATTTAGAACTCTAATTGAAGCACAGTCACATGACTAAACTGCTTCACCTTTTGGCAATAGAGAAGCAAGTTACTGTAATTTAGAAAAACTAAAAGTAAATACAATTTTGGCACTGGCGATAAAATGGTCAACCTGCAGACAATCTTATATTTACAGTAAGCACCAGCTTCTGGCCTTACTTGGCACTAGGCAAGAGCCTCCACTATAGTTCCAATAATTTAAAAAGTGCTATAAGATGAGCTGCTGCCTTATGGGCAGCAGTGGGTACAAAGTCCCATTGCAGTTTCATCCTTGCATGCAAAGAATGGGCTCAAACTGCCTGTAACTTTAGTTGAATATGTGATTCAAAGACAAAATATGTCACCTGCTGAAAGATGATCTACCAGTACAAAGGATCTAAAAATATATCAGGGTTTTAGATCCTTTCCTATACAGTACATTTTATCCTAGAGATGAGACTATTGGCCTTGGGAAGGGAAGCCAAGATCGAAACAGCATTGAGGCCCACCTGACAAAATAACAGAGAATGGGGAGAAACCAGTATTTATAAATGGAATATTGTGCTTGTAAAATACCCTGTCTATGTCTGCTTTACAGAGACCATTTCAAAAATTCTCTCTCCCAAAAACAAAGTTAATCAAAACAAGTTACCTCTTTTCTTAACAGGCAGAGATTTACAACTATCACAATGTCTGTACTTTTCCCCAGACCTATTTTCATCAGGCAGGGTACTAACCAACAATGCTATAGCTGTATGCAAAACTATGTGCTTTCTCAGCTGGTCCTGTCTTATGCAAATTCAAGTATGGGAATAAAATTGGCTCACAGATTATTTGATGCTTTCTTTATAAAAGAAAAAAATGAGTATGTGCTTTCAACAGAACTTCAATAGCTCATTCTTTCTGCAAGAATCAACTTCAAAGTGTTAACGCTCCCTATTAACACTCCCTATAGTATACAAAGCTGCATGTTTGTGAATAATGCTGAACTTTACAGATGGCAACAGAATAGAGAGCTGAGTATCTCTTAGATTAGTTTATGGCAGATAAAGCTTTTAGTCAGCTATCCTTGTATCATTTAGCTCACATTCCTTTCTCTGCAGAGTTAGCTCTATATTACTGCACTTTCAGATTTGTACATTATTTTTGCCCCCTTCAGCCTGAGAAAGAATCTAGTGCTTTGCACCTAAACCTTATTTGGAAGCAAGTTCCATTAATTTCAGTGCAACTTCCTTCCAAGTAATTGTGCTTAGGACCTTGTTATCAGCAGCTTTCCTTCAGCTGCATTCATTTGTGGCATTTGATTTGCTTTTGAAATTGGGTCAGTTACCACAATAACTTCCTGCTGGCTCAAAGAACTTCCATTTGCCAGTGTGCCGCATAATTTCACTTTGTTCCAACTCTTCTACTTAGATTTGCTTTGGTTCCAAAGTAAAGTGACATCTATCAACACCCACATCTTGTAGTCTTAGAACTAAGAGAGAATTCATATTCCCTTTGTAAACAGCAAGGTGACATTTTGGAAGCTTTATCTGCTATACTAATAGCAGGAATAGAGCTGTGTTTTGAAGCTTCGCAAAGAGTCATCACATTGCTTCTCATCAATCTCTCCACTCATTAATGGATCATGTGGTGAACAGTCACTGGAGAGAGGCAGATGTGAGACATCATACAGGAAGTCATCCTCTGATGCCAGCAGTAACTCGTTCCAGATAGAGATATCAAGCTTCCCTGCCGTGCCACCATATTCTTCAGGGAGAATTTGAGGTGGAAGGTTGTGATGAAGAGACCTCAAGTCTGACCCATGAAGAAAAAACTGAAAAGAAAAAGACATTTCAACGCCATTCCAATTCAAATTAAATGTATTATATTTTAGAAATAATGATACAGTGTCCCTTTCAAGACTAGACAATGGTTCACAGTATTTCTATATATGTCCAATTGACAGCAGCAACATTTGAGGTGAGGCTGATATTCTTATTCTTGACAATCATAGAACAAATCCCAGTCTCACAATCTTTGTTACAAATTTAAAGACAAATTTTCTTTAAACTGTCCCAAAGAGTTTAAGCTATATCCTTGGATAAGCTTCAGTTGGACCTCTATGAATAAGCAAAGATTATTATTGCTGGATGAAAAGGAAATCAGTTCACACTTGTATCACTCTCTAGAGAAAGCAGACTCTAAAGGAGGCCATTTCCAAAAATTTAGGCACTTAATATTCACATGTATTGTCTCCCTTTTAGAATGTCTGCACCTCCTGGTTTCTTGCTTAATAAAAGTAATGGTGTGTGGACCGCCAACTAGAGAGTTTTTAATACTGAGCACTCAAATCAAATCAAATCAAAAATACTGTTTTATATGCCTAATTGCTTACACAGGAACAGCTGTTAGTCTCCACCTTACTTTATCAAGGATATTTAAAGAATTTTATTAAAAGAGAAGAAGAAATAGTGGGTCTTTTCTGGCTTTGCTGTGCAGAATTGTATTGGATTTATCTACAAAATCCAAGAAAAGGAAGATCTAGCTGGAGATGGATTTGGCTGCTTAGTTAGCTGCAGTTAAGGCCACAGTTTAACTGCAGCTAAGACTTGCACAGAACTAACGAGACTTTTCTTTCCAGATGGTGTTTAGTATGTAAATTAGAAACATATGTTTTATTAATTCAAAATAAAATTTTGAATTTTTATTAAGTTCACTCTGCAAACAGACTGCAACTTCTCCAAAAGCAATGCCCTGCTGGATCAGACTGGCCTCTCTAGTCCAATCTGCTGTTCCCTACAGGGCCAAGCTAAGGGGGTATGTAAAGTCCATAAGCTATGCGTGTGTCCTAGAGCCCTTCCTCAATATGGTTATAGGCACTATATTGTTTCACACAGCCATAAAGTCTACTTACCCGATTTGCTATTTTTTCTTTCAGAAATGGTTTGAGAATAGCAAAAATTCCCTTGAATATGCGAGGTTCATTTATGATATTGACAGCTTTTATTCTAATTGGAAAGCCATCCTAGAACAAAGAAATGCCAATACAATTTATAAAGATTGGAGTGTTTATGAATAACTGTATCGGTTTTCAAAACAAATCTATTCAATCTTATTTTATTTATGTAAAAATAATTATAACCACTATGCTCCTTACACATTTCCACTGTAAACTCAGAGGGGGATAGAAACTGTTTGTTTCAAAGACAAATTCTTGGCAGAATGTGTGTTTCTCAAGAATAACAAGAGATTTTAGCACAAATCTTTCCTGTACAAATAAGGCATTCCTCCCTTCATAGAGAAGTCACCACAGGGTAGACATTTCTCATGTCACCATAAATATTTCCAAATTTATTATGGCTTAACATTTTATGGCTCAGAGTTCACCATCTAAAATATGAAATATTACCCTAGGCTGGCAGAAGTGGGGTGTGTATCTGGAGGCATATATATAAACATTATTTGAAGGCATCTGTCTGGTTCCATAAACTGCTGTTCAAGCGCAAGGCTTTTAGGATTAATTTATTAAAAATACTATTCAGTAGCTGTCTACATTAATGAACACCAATTAATGCACCACAAACTATAAAGAATACAAAATATCTACTTCACAGATGGCAAAAATAATCGTTTATGGAGATTTAACCAAAGCATGTGAGTTACAAAAAGGAAAAGGACAAGGCTGCCCACTGTCCCCTCCTCTGTTTATTTTACTTCTTGACATATTTAATAGAGATATAAGACAAGATGAGAGGATTGTGGGCGTAAAAATTAAAAAAGAGTCATACAAGTTGAGAGCTTTTGCAGAGAACTTGATTCTAGTTTTGGCAGAACCCTTAAAGGGAATCAAACTTTTAATGAATAAATTAGAAGAATTTGGGGCATTAACAGGTTTCAAGATTAATAAACAGAAGACAAAGATGTTAACAAAAAAACATGAAGATACAAGATCAAACAGAATTGATGAATAAAATAGGTTTAAGATTGAGAAGAAGGTAAAATACTTGTGTATTACTATGACAAATATGAATTGTATATTATTTCAAAATAACTATGTTAAGATATGGAATGAAGTTTAAAAAGATATGTCAAGATGGGACAAAGTACAGTTGGGGAGAATCTCTATGATTAAGACGAATGTTTTACCTAGAATGTTATTTTTGTTTTAGACAATGCCTGTTTTTATAACTGATGTACCATTTGAACAATGGCAGAAGGATACATCTAAATTTGTATGGCAGGGGAAAAAACCCCAAGTTAAATAAAAGGTACTACAAGATGCAAAGGAAAGAGGAGGATTGGGTCAACCTGATTTGAAATTATGTTTGCTGCCTGTTGTTTAGCTTGGATGAAAGAGTGGGTGCTGTTAAGAAATAGAAGGCTATTGGAGTTAGAAGGACATGATCTGAGATTTGGGTGGCATGGATATTTATGGTATGACAAAGCTAAGGTTAATGTAGATTTCAAAAATCATTATGTCAGGCAGGCCATTCATAGAGTATGGAATAAATAGAAATCTAAGTTGTGCCCAAAAACACCTTTGTGGCTTTCAGTACAAGAAGCATTTTATAGATGAGAAATGATAAGTAAACATAAATGATTAACTGTGATGTATTAGAATTTTCTCAAGGGTATTGTAAAATAAAATCAAGAGAAGATTTGATAACAGAAGGATATACTTGTCAATCATTTTCCCATGTACAATTATCGGAAAAGTTTAAAGTGGATAAAAGGTTTTATGGTTTTGAACAATGCAAGACTGAGTTTGAAATAGAACTATGTACAAATGATCAACTTTTTATTGCTAAAATGTATACACTTTTGTTGAAATATGAGACAGAAGAAGAACAAGTAAAAGAATGTATGATAAAGTGGGCTAAAAAATTTGGCTATAATATACAAGTGGATCAATGGGAAAATATGTGGTTGAAAGGATTGAAATTTACATTACATTCTAGCCTTAAAGAAAACTTTTAGAAAAAGATGTATTGTTGGTATTTGTCACCAGAGAAATTGTCTAGAATGTATAAAGGTACTTCAAATTTTTGCTGGAAATGTGAACAACATGAAGGGACTTTTTATCACATGTGGTGGACATGTAAAAAAGCCAAAAAAATTTGGATACTAATAAATACATTAATTCAGAAGATTTTAAAGACCAATGTACAACTACAACCAGAGACTTTCCTTTTGGGATTAATGGACAGACAACCATGGAACTTTGTTTTTATACATGACAACTGCATATATAAAAATTACTATATGCTCAAAACTGAAAAAGTTTGACACTGCCCACAATAGAGGATTGGTTGCTGAAGATGATGGAACTTTTAGAGATGGCTAAATTGACTTCTTTGATTAGAGAAAAAACAATATCTACATTTAAGGCTGATTGGAAACCCGTTATAGAATTTTTGCATGAAACAGAAAAAAAAATCACTTATGATTTGTGGTTTTGATGATTAGAAAAAAAATTGGATAATAGAAAAAAGCAAGCTTTTTTTGTATCATAAAGTAAGAGATAACTGTAATCATACTTATATTTGCTGCAAAGAAAATCAGAAGCTTCTTTCTATTTCTTTTTATCTTTTCTTTCTGTTTTTCTTCATTTTCTTTATTGGTATTAGTTTTAATAAAATTTATATATATGAAAAAAATACAAAATATCACTGAAGAGAATGTCTAACAGCATGCATGTATAAAACTTAGGACTTTTCATTCCTCTTCTTTTCAATCACTTGCATGTAGAGTGCAATCGAAAAGCATATATAAGTAGTTCTCGCTTACCCGCTGCCTCATTTAATGATTGTTCAAAATTATGACGGTGTTAAAAAACAGCTTTATGACCAATCCTTGCATTTACGACCACTGCAGTGTCCCATGGTCCCATGATCACCATTTGTGTGCTTCACAACTGGCTTCCGACAAGCAGAGTTAATGGAGAACACAGAAGTAAAATTGCAAGTCGTGGTCATGTGATGTTTAGTTTAACAACCAAATGGAAGTGATGTTGTAAGCCTGTCGTGTCCACATGATTTTCCGCTTAGCGACCGCGGCATTTAGTGATGGAGTTGCCGGTCCCAATTGTGGTTGCTGAGCGAGGACTACCTGTAGCTTCAACTCAGCATGTTTATAATATAAGCATTCACATGAGATGGATCACACAACTGCTAAAAAAAATTCTTTTATCCCCAGTGAGACATCTTGTGGAGAAAGAGATAGTACTCAAGCATTAAATGTAGTTTTCCTTCCTTTTTCATTTTAAGCTTAAATTAAAGCTATTCTGAAGTTGCAGTCAATCTTTTCTTAGTTGTAAATCAAGGAACCCTACTGAAATATTTTCACATGTTAATTAGATATGTCAATTTAGATGCAATTTAAATTTTGGATTGGAAGTAGAGATTGTCTCTTACAATAATCATGCACTGTGTCTATGTAATTTATTGGCAAATTGGAAGCTCCATGTGCCTAAGACTTGACAGAGGATATTGCTTTGACTGGAACTAATAAGAGAAAACAGAGTTCTGGATATGAACTTTTCCCAGACATTGTTCCACATCCAACCCACACCCATAACTACAAGGATATTAGCACAACAATATATTCATCCATGTTCTCCCTGCCCTGGCTCCAAGATGGGCTGCTTACAATTTGTGGAGGACATTTTCTCACAACACAGCATCCATCTTGGGGCCAGCCTGACACTGAGGCAGGCTAACGTCAGACCAAAGAGATATGACAGGACAGTGGGGTTTTCCAGTGGAAAATAGAACAAGACCCCCTTGATGTGAACCCTCTACATCACACAGAAGAGAAGCCTGAGGGAGGTTAGTGACTTGAAGGCTCCAACTGGCCTGAAGCAGAATTACTTTCTCTCATCCGGCCATGAGGCTCTGTGCCTCCAAAGACATTTCTCGTTTGTGTGCTGCACAGAACTCAGCCTCACTTGGCAGCCAAGGCTGTCCTTGGGGGTCGGGGAGGCAGTTAGGAAAAGCAATAGCAGATGTATGGAAAGTATGTTAAACAGGATCAAAGGCCAACAGCAAGCCAGGGCATCACTGCTGCAGCAGACAATATCAGGCACAGGATCACAGGGTGTGGGGATTGGGAAGCTATTGCCAAAAGATGGGTGGGAGAAGGGCAAAGAGAGAGAAAAGGTAAACCTGTGCCCTGCATACCTCCCTGCTTCGTGATATTCTGGAGGCACTCTTGGTTTGGACAGTGTCCCCTGGAGTACTTCTCATTGGGGAAATCCTTGGAGTTTCATAAGGCCTGGCTCCCACCTCCTCCCCACGATTGAGGGTGGGACATTTTCATCTATTCTTACAGGAGAAGGGCCTAGCCTGCATGTCTCCCTCACATGTGAGTGCATAAGTATGGAAGTGTCCTCAGTTCAGCACCTCTGGTTTGCTAAGCAGCTTCAATAAACAACTGTAGGCTCCAAAGGCGAAAGAAAAAGGAGTGGGAGAAAATGGAGTCTGCATCTGGCAGAGCTAGTAGGAATCTTGCTCTATCCTGAGCAACAGAAAGCAAAGCAATGAAATAAAGCCAATCAGCATGCAAAGAACAGTGCACACACACACACACACACACACAAGCACATGAACAATAGCCAAACATTTGCCACATCAAACTGTTAAATAAATCAATCTTTTCCTTATATAGGACACTGCTGCTGCCCCCATCTGAGAGCAGCAATTGCTTCAAGGGTGCAAGGAAAGCACATCACTAGGGGTGTGGGGAAGAGCCTACTGATACCTTATTCCTAATAATCAATTACCTGGATTTTGGCTTTAAAAAAAATTATAAAGGAGAGTGACATAATTTTCACCATAAGCTGATTAAGCTTTTAATTGTAACTCTGCCCAAGAAAAATGTAAATCTTGCGTTACTCTTGAAAGTCAGCAGAACCGAGAATGCAGAAAAATAAGCCACCACATCCATGGGTAAATAACATGGCACTTGCCGCAAGTGCAGCCACTCTGAAACAATATATTATCAAACTTTTTCTTTCCTGTATCAAAGCCAGTAACAAAATATTAGTTTCTTTTCTATTTATGCCTGCCACATTATATAAGCCCAAAACTGATAAACAGTAATAAGAAGTTAAAGTACTGTATTTTTTCAGTACAAACAAAACATTTTTCAGTACAAACAAAAACATTCTTATCTATACTAGACTGACCCACACTCTGTTTTCTCATTGCTGGCCTCCTATTTACTATTTGGTAGTTCCTATTGAACATTAAGGGCTAAAAATGGCTTTTTAAAAGACAAAAAATATAGACTGCCTCCAAATAAAATGCATTATTTATGCTTCACTATTTAGTTGAAATGTATTTATTTCCAGAGTTCTTGATTTTATGCTAGAAATTGCTATACTTAAGACTATTCAGCTTTTTAAAAAATACATAAAATATTAGACATCTAGCAGCATGCTGATTTATACAAACAGGGACCAATCTTAGAAGGAGTGCAACTATAGCTTAGACTTTAGATTAAAATGTCACAGAAAGAAACTAAATTTTAAGAAATTAATTTTCAAATGTGTTCCCCATCATTCACCAGCAGTTTATTTAAATCATTTTCAGATTATGGGATGAGTTAATTTGGCCTCAAGGTTAAAGGCCTTTTTCCTTTTTGCCAGCACCAAGCAAACTATCACATGGACACCTAGAAGCTTTCTGCCCAATTAAGGCACCTGAAAGCTGGCATATCTGCCTTGTGGTGAAAATATATAAACAGGCAGAAGTGTTAGGCAACAGATTTTGTTGGATGTTACAGGTGTTGTAAGGTTACTGTGTGCAGTGGATGTGCTATGTGAATTCAGGCATAGCTGGAGGAGAAATCTGCAGCTGAAAACCTGATAGCAGCAAACAAGGCCTGAAAGATCTGCAGAACGGACTGGCTCATGGAAAAAACTGCAGCATTTGGAAAGGACAGGCCAGATGTCAAGTTAGGACAGCTTGCTGAGGGCACTGAAATTCCAAGATCAAAGAAGAGTTATTTTTCCCTTTTTCCATTCTTCTCTGTAGGCTAAAAGCAAACCTGAGAAGGGAAAGTACTGAAGAGCCTATCAGAGCTGTTAGGCAAAAAGGAAGGAGGCAGTTAGGAAACTGTAAAAGGTTCTATATAGAGATGTCTTTATAGTTTCTTAAGCTAAGGCCACTGTATAAATAAGTACAACTTATTTATCTAAAAGCTGTAACAAACAATCATCATAGTAATTTATAAAAGAACAGTGTATAGGTATGCCTAGAAAGTTCCCATTCTTTTTCCCACCTTCCAGCATTGACAGTGAGAGGATGTTAGCACTATGAAATGTGTCAGGAATCACAGATCTTATTTTTATAACATTTCCCTTGCAAAAAATGACCAAAGCATTTACATTTTATGTGATTTTTCCCCCAAAGGACCTACTTTGGGTAAGCAAAGAAGATACATCTACATTTGCACCACTGAGAATCAGAAGATACAGTAATTTACACTGATTATTTTTTCTCTAATGATTTAAATCTTACCTGAAGAATTCCAATCACTTTTTTCGCTATGAAGGGTCCAAAGTGAGATGCCTTAGATAAACTGATTCCTTTGTAGTCTGCAAGAATTACAATTCCATTCACTTGGGTCTCCTCAGATTGAATGAGCTTTTCTAACGTTAAGTATATGGCACGAATGTTTTCGGTAATCGGGTAGTTACTTGGTGTCCACCTATCTATGATTAATAAGACACAGACAGTATGTCACAAAGCTAAATAGAAAACCAAAGCACATTATAAAACTGAACATTTTCTTTGCCTTACAATTATTAATAATCCTGTAAAAGTCTCTGTCTGAGCTCACATTACCTCTTACTTCAGAAAAAGCCTATTGTTTTACAAAGAATAATTGAACAGTTATATCAAACATTTAATACTTTTCATGGTTGAACTTAAATCAAACAGAATTAATACCTTTAAGAAAATGAATGCTGAGACTTACAGTCCTATAGGTATATACAAAGATTATACGAAGGTAATTTTACTGGAATATATTTTTAGAATTATCTTATTTAATTAACACTAGTAAACAAAAGTTTATATCATTAATTGGAAGGCATAGTGACATGAACTAATATACTGTATTTAATAGGTGTGGGATTAGGAGGAGGGAGCATCATGTATGCCATCTTGATTGTATAAAATAAAGGCAGGATATAAATCAAATTAAAAACCAAATAAATAAATAAGCAAAAGACAAGCAATTCTATCTTAAAAAATTAATCATACCTGGACGAATACAGACAACATGGCGTCCCTCATTATCTAAGTGAGAAAGCACAGTGACAAAGCCCGATTCCAAGACAGCCTTTATAGCAGATGGCTTCAGATTTGTAAAAACCTCAGGCCAACTTCTCCTACAGCAATGATAGTTCACGAGAAGCTGAAGTGCCCGATCATAATCAAACTTCCTTGCTCTAAGGAACCTAAGCAAGAAAGCATCATCTAGGCATGTCCCCAGGTTAGGATAATCTTTGCACACCATATCTCTAAGGGCTTGAACATCTCGAAGCCGCCACTCAGGTTTTTCCTGCAGCTCTTCACGTGCTTTGGCAATAAGCTCAGCAGACAGCGTACACACATATGTTGTCTGAACTGACAGGATCTCAATTCCTGACAGAGATCCTTCAGAGGGACTTCTAATGGTGCCATCACTATCGCCTGACATTGGTTAGAGAAATACCTGGGGGAAAAAAAGCATAACAAAAAGCAAACAAAGAGCTATTAACAAGCTGATCACCAACTTTTATAAATAAAGAATTCTAGGATGGAATATACAACTATGCCACAATAGATACATTTAGATGTGTCAAATAGCAGTTAATTCACATTTGCCAGTAATAATTTTTCAACAGAAAGTTTTATTCTATGAATTTATCAAAGAGTGGGATATGCATGACTGGATGGCCATGGGGGAATGAATTTATCTCCTAAATTCTCAACCTGAATATTTGATTGAATCGGCACATAAGTCTTAGTAAATAAATTATAATTTCCCTTTTCTGAGATGGGAAGTGATAATTTACTATCCCTAGCAATGTAAGGCTTACACCAAACAAACAATTTCTAATTGAAGGGATTCTTGCAATCTATGAATCTACATATTTTCTCTTGGCAAACCTGAAAAGAAAAAGCAGTACACGTTTGTTTTCAACTTGACATCCATAGGAGATACCTGCTGTTAGCACATCACTTTGGAAAGCCTGTTTGTAAATTTGTAGGTTAGATTACAAGCGATTATTATTTTTGTTCTTCTTGTTTTTTCTGTAACAACCTCCCTTCTGCTTAATTTCAACAGGGATTCCTAAGCTGAACTTTGGAGTTCACTGCTTATCTTGCACAATCAAAAAATTAATCTTTCACTTCTCCAACACTTTGACTTATATTAGACTGATCTGCAGGTCACACAGGGGGAAAAAAATGGGCAAATTCTTCCTCAGCAGCTTCTGGAAATTTCAACTGTCAGTGAAGTTCCCTAAAATTAACAGCCTCTGGGTTTCTTAGAATATCCACATCCTGTCTAGGTGATATTTGAAGGCTGCTGGCAGATTTGAAGAAAGGAGTATTGCACATAGCCTATCTTGTAAACACTCTGATCTAACATGGGTGTAACCGTCACTCTAAAAAATCACTTAGTCAGCGAAGAACCCTGACGCTTCATATATAAAAATGTATATGCTGTTGATGACAGATGCCTACCACGACCTCCTAAATCGACCAAGTCCATACCGTGCTGGTCAGTGTGGTGTGAAAAGACCGCTCCTTCTTTCTCAGGGCATCTCCTACCCAGCAATTGAGCGAGGTGATTTTCCCCGCACCTCCATAGTCCATATATAATGGAAGGAAGCAATCCCGCCTAAGCCCCAAATCATACGCTGCCAGAAACAGAGCAACAAAAGCCCGCCCTCCAGTTAGCTGATCGCTTGACCTGTTTATTTCGGTATCCAGGACTAAGCGCCATTGAACTCAATAGGATGACTGCTAAGTACTCCTGCACAGAACGGTGCTGTAATTAATCCAACAATTTGACGGTCACCTACTTCCTAAGAGGCAGACGGGGACGGTGAACCCCATGTTTCCGTCCCAGACGCAGCAGCAACCAACCACAGCTGCGTCTCAAGCAAAACCAACAACCACCTCACAAACCCCGACACTCACCACAACACCAACCCCACTAACCGGAAGAGACTGTCTCCAGGAGAATCGGACCATAACCCGGAAACGCTCAGTCAACCTCACGAAAACTCTTTCCGGTCGAGGAGGGGAAAACAAAAGGAAGACTTGGAATGCGTAGGATTTCCCGGGCGAACCAGCCCAATCCAAAGGGGTTATAGTCTCTATAGGTTGGAAGCTGTAATTCCGGTTCCCAATGCCAGCGCTTAGTAGGAGAGGTAGAGGGTATGAGGTAGAGACAGGGGCGTTTTTAATGAAACCTCTTGAAATCAAACTTCTTGCTGCAGTGGCGAGAGTCTGTGCCAAAAAGATGGGAAAGAGGAACCACTCCCATTAGTTCAATTGAAAAGCCACTTGCCAATTGAATCCTTTTGTTAAAGCAGCCGGGCACGGGTTGTAAGACACGTGTAAGAATTAGCGCCCAACCAAGGTTGCGTATTATGTCTCTACGTATTTATTCATTTCTGTCCGTGTTCGCACAGCATAATGAACCGCACACTGGCTAGCCCTGTTTTTTCCTAAGACGTCGCTTGTGTTTTGCTTACGGTTCAATGTGTTCGTTCCCTTAACCACGAATAAACGCATCATGTAATTACAGCTTAATAGTGTATTGTTTTAATAATGGTGTCAGATAATTGAGAGATTGGCTGTGGGGTCTCATTGACCTGTACAACTCTCAGTAAGAACGTCATTGTGAATGGTTTGGCTTGATGTAGTAACGAAGGATTTAATATATAATCATGCAGCGCATCTCTCTGTACGCACGAAGAAATATGGGTCTTCATTTTTTAAAAATAGAAACCTCTGAAAGAGGAATGCTGACTTTTTTATACTACTACTACTACTACTACTACTACTACAATTCCCCCCAATGCATTCCGTTGAAGCACAGTTGTGCTTCAAATATCCAATCAACAGAGGGAGCTGGATATACTTTGCAAAGTGAATCCTATTTCAAAAGATCTCAGAGCGTTCTTGCAATGGGATCCTTTTGCCTGCTTTTTCCTGTAGAAAGGGTTGAAATTCAGTGTTAAGTCTAAGATGCTGTAAGTTCTTCCAAAAGCAGAAGGTGCATAGAATTTTTGCAGTAGAACTTTGGAGAATTCTTTGGAGTCAGCAGCACGCAAAGGCTCTGTTTTTCTCTATTTACCACTTTGTCCTCTTCTCATGCTCCCTGGGGAGATGGCTGTGGTTGCTTGCATTCCCCCTTTCATTGCTGTTTGTTTTGGTGGCCGTCTCCTGCAGCCTTCTTTTCCTTCTATAGAATTGGGATCTTCCAACATGATGCCTGTGCCTCCTGGACTTAGTTTTTTAGACAATAAATTGGGCGAGGGACTGCAACCATGTCATTGCTTCGAATTTTATTCACCTACATGAACGTTTCTCTGAGTGTTACTAATTTTCCTTCTGTAAATGGGTATTCAGTAACTAGCTGTACTCAATGCAAGACCCATTTTGTGAGTGTCAGCCACTGGCCCAAGTATTTGGCAGCCCGCTCCAAGGTTATCTCTTCTGTTTGCCGTGAGGCCAAGGCACATAAGTGGCTTTTAGGCTGCATGTGGTCCACAAAGTTTGGGATTTAACTTTATTCAGCAGGGAGGGTTTTTCAACTGTCCAGGGTACGACTTGATAATTGTGCCAATGAATATATCTAATTCTTTTTTTAAAAAAATCATTTCAGAAATACATCTTCTAAGCTGAATCTACATAATGTGAAGAAGAGCCTCCCTTTGCCTTAAGACTACACCCCCTTGTGCTCCTAAAAATGCAATAGAAGGGAGGGTATACAAGCAGACCTTCTGAGTCAGCTGTTGTCCTGTTTCCATAGTGCAGGGATCCGGGGTTCTTACGGCTCTGTGATGCTGCTGTGATAATCAAACAAGATTCTGATTTTTCCAAAACGTGTCATTGCTAACGCTCAATGATTTCAGATTCCTTTACTGGCCATAAAAAGTAATAATACGCTCCAGGATAGAACTGAACCCTGATTTGATAGAAGGCATGCCACCTCCTTTTATATAAATAGGAGCTTTAATGGAGTTACGCTGAATTGTCTTAGAATTGTTTTCAGACTTGGATGAATGCTTTGAACTTTCTTATAGGGTAAACTTAGTGCCAGCCTTAGCTTTTTAAAAAACAGTGACCCATATTTTTCCTTTGTGAATACATTAAGATGCTCATATCTGGTTCAGGCAAGTCATAACTTTATCTCATGAGTAAAAACTGACTATAGAAACATCTATAACATCTTCTATTGTTTATATTGGTGCTTTGGATCACAAGTAGAAGTGCACCCCAAATCATGTATATCTCCTTGCCTGATTGATCAGATCACGGTTACCTCCTTGCTTGGCAAAGCCATACCTAAAGATACTGTTGCATCTGTGATACCACCAGGGGCACCCACTGACCTCAAACATGAACGGAATTTGTAATAACTGAAATCTCTTAATATAGCAATTTTTTCCAGATCTCTGCCCTCTTACAAGGAATCTCATGAGATTTTCGTGAATTTTAATACGTAAAATAATATGTAAAAACAATAATGTTTGCTGCCCATGACTTTATGTGAAATCATGTGAAAATGGCCACAGTTTGAAAACATTAAACTCAAATTACCTCCATCAAATTTTCTTACAGATAAGGAGATCTAAGTCAGTCTTCTCTAAGCTGGGATTTGTCAAGAAAAGCACCCAAGGCAAAAAAATCAAAATCAAATCTTTATTACAGTCATAGACAAGCATGGGGGGGGGGGGTAATTAAAAAGCATAGAAAATACATCATAGTTTTAAAAATTATTAAAAGAAGATATAAAAAGATATAAAAGAAGATATAAAAATGTATGTATTAAAACAAAGTATAAAAACAATCTAAAAAGGGGTAGGAGCATTAGATGGGTGTAGGGGAGCATAACGGTTAGTATGTGGAAGAATATATCAAATTACAGAGCTCTCTAGTATGGCGAACTAGATGCTCATTAAGTCTAGTTTGTGGCACAGGTCATCATCCAACAAATTTTAAGCATTGCTATGCAGAACCTGGCAACATCATATATTGTAGCAGGGTTGGTATCTGAAAGTAGCAGGGAGGAATTGTCCTGTGTGCCTTGGGTATTTATGCAGTAATGGTGCGATGAAGCTAGTATGAATGTCTCTGTAATACAGACACTGGAGAAGCCCATACTCTGTTGTTTCTGTCTGTCCAAAGTCACAGGGGCATTGTCTCTCCGGACAAGGAATCTTCTGTATTGGCCTTCAAGCTGAGGGGAGGGCTTGACATTGTGGCAGAGTAAAAGCCTTCTGGTATTTAGGTACTTCAAGTTTAGTTAGTTATGCCATAGGGCAGGCAGAGTACCTGTTGGATTCACTGGCAATAAAGGTTGGGATCCTGGCTAGATCCAGTTGGCACTCTGTGTCTGCTACACACTGTTTAATGAGTGCTTTGGCCTGATCATATCCCATACTGAGTAGAAGACCTGGAGAGAAGCCCAAGGCTGAGATTTTAGTTGCCACTGCCTGTTTCCATGTGGATTCAAAATCATCACTCATAGTTAATGGGGCAAGGGCAAGGGGAAAAAAGGCATTCTGATTAGTAAACGTGTGAGTTGGATGGCTTGACAATTTAGTAAATACATAGCTGCATCAAGAATCATCCTCAGTAAGTATCATCAATGGTTCCTCATCAAACTGGAGTGTGATAGTGGGGATACTACAAGGATCAGTTCTGACCTTGGTACTTTTCAACACTTTTTTAATAATTTGGAGGAAGAGATAAGAGAAATGCTTATCAAGTTTGCAGCTGACAGAGAATTGGGGTGGGATAATTATTATCCTGAGAGCCAGAATGGTGTAGCAATTAAGGCATCAGGCTAGAAATCGGGAGACCGTGAGTTCTAGTCCTGCCTTAGGTATGAAGCCAGCTGGGTGACCTTGGACCAGTCTCTCTCTCTCGGCCCTAGGAAGCAGACAATGGCAAACTACTTCTGAAAAACCTGGCCAAGAAAACTGCAGGAACTAGTCCAGGCAGTCGCCAGGAGTCAACATTGACTTGAAGGCATGCATGTGCGTGCGTGTGCACACAGACACACACATAAACCTATTATCTAGAACACACACCCATGTTATGAAAATGATCTTGGAATAGGAGTTGACTACAAATGAGTCAGCTGTGAGATGTGGCTGCATCAACAACAGTATAATTTCCAAATCACAGAAAGTAATTACACTGCACAGTAATCTGAATTGCTCAGACTCCATCTCAAGTATTATGTCCAGTCTCAGGCAACACAATTTAAGAAGGAACTAAGTTTCACAGGAACTAAGTCCTATGAAGAGAGGTTGAATGAGCTTAGTATGCTTATATCTGAGAAAAGATGACTGAGACAGGGGCACCCCTAGTGGGGGGATCAAAAGAGGGCAGCACTGCTAGCATGATCATGTTCACCCTCTTGATTTTTTGATCCCCCATGCAGCCATCCTTACAGAGGGAGGATGTGATACCACTCTTCAAATATCAGAAGGGATGTTCCGTAGAAGAAAATAAAGACTTGTTCTTACTTGCTCCAGAGTACAGGCAACAGGATAATGGATGTAAGTTATAGGAAAACAGATTTTAACTGCATGCTGGAGTAAACTTTGTAACAGTAAGAGCAGCATTCCATGGAACCATTTGCCCAGAAAAGTAGAGGCTATACAATCATCCCTCAAGGAAGTTTTAATCTAGATTCTTGCACTCAGTGGCCTAAATAGTCCCTTCCAACTTGTGGGCAGTTGGGGATGGCTAATATTGAATGGGTTCTACTGAATTCACTGGGCAAAACCATGGTGGGTTTTTCTTTTCTTCTTTTTAAAAAATGTTTTCTCTAACATTATTAGTACTAAAACCTTTACAGCCCAAATGGGGTGGTTGGTTTGCAGAACAGTACTGCGCATGAGGCACTACTTCAAAGAGTTGTGGGAGCAGAAAAAGCTTGGAGAAGATATTTAGTCACTGCTGAACAAATATAATAGTCTAGCAATAAAGATAACTGACAAACTTTGCAGTGAATGCAGAAGCCTAACAAAGATTTTAATTTTCAGAGAGGCAAAACAAGACTAGAAATGCCGTAGATATGATCCAGTTAGTAGGAAATAGTCAAGCCAGGGTTTATTTTGTTCTCCAAAAGCTGGAGTTCTGGGAGTTGTAATCCCCCACTTCCCAGAAGAGGACAGCTGGTTGGGAAAGGCTATTCTAAGATCCTCACTGGTACCATATCTAAGGCTATCATAACCCTGCTTCTAAAAGGCGTATACATAAGATTCCACTGTACTGTAATCTTATGGAAAAGCGACAAGATTTCTTTGTTATGTTTCTTTAAAAATACCAGATTAAGTGATCTTCCAGATGAAAGTGTAGTTCAAGTGTGAAATACATCCTCCACTTATCAGAAGCTGCCATAGCTTGGGGATTTCTACTGCAATAATTGTTTCCATGGCGAGGGAAAACAGTTTCAAGGGAGTGCATGCCACCTCCAAAATAGCAGCATATTGCTGTTATTAGTGTCAGCTAATAGTCTGTGCTCTGAGTGTTGGGGAATTGCTCTCTCCACCTTCCGTTCTCCTGTTCCTATCATGACCATAAGCTGGCTTAATTAACAGAGTCCAGATGCAAACTGTCATCCAGTATTGTCAGAAAACGACAGACACGGGTTCGGTTGTCCAGTAGACAGAAGTTTTTATTGGGCACGTTTGCAAAGGTGGGTCCCTCCCGCAGCAATGGAGGAACCCCGAAGCAAGGTCTGACAGGTTTTTATACCCCCTATCTGTCCTCCCCCTCCTACGAGGGCTTGGCTCACAATCTCACCTTTTTTACCGCCCCGGAGCGCCGCTAATTAACCGCAAAACCGCAGACATTCCACTTCCGAATCCAATCAGCGCAATACACATTCCAATCCCCACTTGACCCGACAGCCGCCCCCTGCCGTTTCTCTTCACTCTGGTGCGAACGTGCCTCTTGCCTGCAGTCTTTCCTCCCTCCTGCCGCCCCTCTCCACTCTGGTGCGAGTGTGCCTTCTGCCCATCCTCCCTCCTGCCGCCCCCCCAAGGCTGCCCCATGGTGCACAGCGCTCTCCCCTAGCAAACATGGTTCGTTTGAGGCCCTCACTTCTCCCTGCCTTCTCACAATCCCCCCTTTTTCTTTTCACGCCTCTGTTGGGCCTCAAACCTGACTAACAAGATTGCTCCCTTGTCCCGGACCCGGGGCTTCACACACTGGGACAGGTAATTCCCACAAGCAGGGAGACATTGCATTAAGCAACATACTAGGACCAGTAAGGCAATGAAACCAATGGCTAGTACAAAAAGTTGTTTTAACCAAGCAAAGTTAGGTAACCAACTAGTGAGCCACGACCAATTCCATCCCTCTGGATCCTCGGATATGCGAGAGGCTAAGGTCTTCAACTTGGCTAGTTTTGCTTCAACATAATTCTTATTGTTGGTTAGGTTAAAGCAACAAAGACCTTGAAAAGATTCACAGCCTTGTCCTGCCCTTAATAGGAGATAGTCTATAGCTATCCGATTCTGAATGACCGCCCTCCTGATCTCAGTGACTTCTTCAGTGAGGGCTGCAATGAGAGAGGATGTAAGGTTGACACTTTTAGCCAGGAGGCAGGCCACCTTCCTTAGGTCCAGGTAAGCTCTTCCGCTTAGTGCAGGAACCCCTACTAAGGAGAGGGCCAGAGCCATGGCTTCTGTTTTGGACAAGAGTGTCACATCACTCTCACAATCAGATGGCAGCTCCCTTTTTCTTTTTTCTTTTGATGGGTGCGCTTGTATTGGAGGCAGAGCATATAGAGAGGTCAGGCGCCCTATGGCACAAGGGCCCCCTGAACTATAGGCTGGAACATAGGTGTAAGCTTCATGTCCACATAACAAAAAGAAACCTTTAGGTAGGTATAGAGGGGTTGAGGCGTAAGGGATATTATAGACCCCTCCACAAGTGAAAGCAGGACCTTTTGAGGGCAATGGGGGGTACGGTTCTGGGTATTGTTGAAATATACACATTGAGTTGCATTGGTTATCCCCAAGAGATTTAGAGCCATTTGCCTTTGATTAGTCCAGGGTCTTGGTATGGGAGAAGACCCAAAATGATAGAACATCCCCCCCCTCCCACGGGGATCATCCCCAGTGATCAAAGCTGTCTGTGCCAATTCTACGCCTTTATGTTGGTCATCTCCTCCCCTGCCTTAGTTCAGTTCCTTTTAAGTTTTACTTTGAGTCTGTCTCCCGGTTGGGCAGTCCATGGTCGGGGGTCGGGAGCTTGCTTAACCCGATGGTAGTGGGTCCAACCCCCTGTCAGGTCCGAACCGCTGATTCAGTTGTCAGGAGAACTTGGTATGGTCCCTCCCAAGATGATTTCAGCTTCTCATCCTTCCACGTCTTTATCAGGACCCAATCCTCTGGCTTGTGGGGGTGTTGGTCTTTCAGCAAGGGGGCCGTTGAGCGAGGAGTCCCTGTTTTCTTAGAGACAAGAGAGATTGTGACAGTACCAAGAGATACTTTCTCAGGAAGGCATCCTTTAGCTCGGGGATAGGCTCTCCCATTGGAGCCAGGAAAGGTCTTCCCATCATCAGCTTGAATGGGGAGACCCCCACATCCTTGCGAGGGGCTGTCCGCATTCGAAGCAGGGCAACCGGAAGTGTCTTTGTCCAAGGTAGCCCTGTTTCCAATCCCAGTTTGGTGAGATGTTGCTTCAACACCCCGTTGGCCCTTCCCACAGCTTTACAGTGTCTACCAAAGCCTGCACCCCCGTGAGACCCTTCGTGCAGTTTCTCCACCATCCCCCTCATGTCAGCACGGCTCACTACTGGGGTCCCCTCAATTGTAACCCAATGACCTGCTTCCTCCCTGCAACCTTCCCTTTCCAGCAGCTGTGAGTAAACCCCGTTCCAGCCAAATTTTCCCGAAAATGTGCACTACTCCCCAGGCATATCGCGAGTCTGTGTAGACGGTGAGGGACACTCCCTTTCCCAACTCTAGTGCCCGTTTCAAAGCGTGCACTTCACACAGCTGAGCCGACCAATCCCCTGGTAGTGCCCCCTTCTCTATTGTCTCTCCCTCCGCCGCCACTATCGCATATCCTGACTTCCTTTGTCCCTGCTCTACTCGACTAGACCCATCCACAAACCAGACCTCACCCTCCTCCAGCGGGACCTCCTGCAGGTCCTCCCGGGTCTTTGTTTGCAGCTGCAACAGGGTGGAGCACTCGTGCTCTGCCGGCTCCCATTCTTTCCACTCCCCCGCAAGAAACTCCGCTGGGTTCAAATTCCTGTCTGTTCCTACCACCACATCAGGACTTATCCGGAGAACTGTCTCATATTTCAACATCCTCCCTTCTGTCATCCAAGCAGCCGCCTGCTGACTAAGCACACTTAAGATCTGATGGGGTGAATGGACAATCACGGGGCTCCCAAAAGTGAGGTTTTTCCCTTCTGTCACTAGTACAGCAACGGCAGCCACTGCCTGCACACAAGTCGGCCATCCCCTCACCACCGGTTCTAGGGCTTTGCTCAGGAAGGCCACTGGTTGATATTTCCCAGCCCGTCTCTGAGTCAGCACTCCAATGGCAGTTCCCCCATGGGCTGTAACGTATAGGTGAAAGGGGGGCAAGTTCGGTAGAGCCGGGGCCGTCACCAGGCTCCTTCGTAATTCCCCCCCACTTCTCTGTGTCCCTGTCTGTCCATTCTACCCTGTCAGATGATCCTTTCAACTTCTCATACAGAAACTGAGCCTTGCTCATGTACTCATCTATCCATAGCCTGCAATATCCTACTAGACCCAGAAACCGCCGCACCTCTGTTTTAGTATGAGGGCTTCAACTGCATTATCCCCTGTATGGGAGAAGGATCAATCAACTTCTCGCCCTTCCGGAGTACATGTCCTAAATACTTGACCTCCCTTTCCACAAATTGGACCTTCCCTTTTGACACCTTCAATCCTTCTTCAGCCAACCAGTTCAATAAAGCCACTGAGTCTTCTCTCACCTTTACTTCCTTCTCTCCAGACACCAACAAATCATCCACATACTGCAGCACCCGAGAACCCCCAGGGGCCCGGAACCCCTGGAGTTTCTCTTCCAATGCCTGTCCAAACAAGAGGGGGCTCTCGGTGTACCTCTGGGGCAGCACCGTCCATCTCAGTTGTTGCTTCAGCCCGCGCCTCCCATCCCGGGACAGCGGGTATTGGGCTTGCCGCAAACCCGTCACCCCTGGTTTCAAGGGGATGCTAATTGGGGCTATGCGAAACCGCCCCGCCCCCTTCTCCTGCCCATACCTCAGGGTTCACAACCTCCACGTCCGCCTCCCGCAACAAACACATCCTTTCTGCCTGTTCCACATTCCACAACTCCACTCCTAGACTACCCATGAGATCCCTTCCCAGCAAGTTCACTCTCGCCTGTGGGATCAGTAACACATCTGCAGTTACCTCCTTCCCATTCCACTCCAGTCTCACTTCCTCCAGTACGTCTGCCTTGACCAGAGAGCCTCCCACCCCCATCACCGATACCGATGCGCCCCGGGATTTCGCAATCCCTGGGATGTTCGAGAGGCTCTGGTGTCCACGAGGAACTGCCGTTCCTCGCCAGTGGGACCCACCGTGATGTTTACCAAGGGTTCCCCGTGGGTCCCGGTTGGGGAACCATGACCCCCTAGTCGTACAGGGGGAAACTCCTCTCATGTTCTCCCGATGTTCAGCATTATTGGGATCCCAATTTGGGTCTGCCAGAGGGAATTTAGTATCTGCGGCCAGGGCATTTGGGACATTTGCATTCCTTTGCTCCCAAGCCCCGAGCGCAGCTCGCCAAATCTGGCCCCTCTCTTCTGGCGTATAGAGGTGGGCTAAAATGTAATTCAGTTCCCCCAGGAGTATTCCACCGGGCCGAGAAAAAGTTCCAATTGTTCGGCGGCGGTATGGGCGTTCTCTTGCATACGAGGGAGGGTCCTTTTTAATTCCCTCAACTCACTGGGTTTGATGGGAATCGTTACGTAACTGGTGACGGCCACCCCCTGTGCGTTCGTTCCGTTCGGGACTTCCCGGACGGGGAAGGCACTGGCCGACCTTAGAATAAAGGGCAAGTTCTGAATGTCTTGGTTCAGCTGGTCCAGCTCTTTCCGCAGCCCGGGATAGGGTGGGGGCGCCGTTGGGGGTGCGATAGGAAGAGGAGGAGGAGGAGGAGGTAGCGGCCCCCATTGAGGTCTAGTCAGCCAGAGGTCCTCCTCATCCTCCTGTTCTTTTTGGACAAAAATTTTGGCTAACTTGGGTCGAGGCCCCTCCCAATGAACATGGAACCAGACTTCCACATAGGGTTCCTGTGTTAACATTTTATGCTCCACAATGTAGTTTTTTAGTTGGGTCACCCAGTAATTACTGGGGATTCCAATGGTAGGGGAATTCGGGGTCCACTAGTGGATATTTTCGCCATTCTTTAGTGCACAAAGTTATCATGGTCGGTTTTTCCAGACCCCTGGTGAATGGACACAACCAGGGTGTCTCCCACTGTTGCAACAATTGTCCTAATGGAGAATCCGTGGGGATTCCCCCTACTGCGTTTTTCCCATTGGCCCCTGGCCTTACACTCTTACTCTGCGCCTTACCCATCCTTCCTGACTACGTTTCCCACCTTACAGAAGGTCCCGGACTCTTCTGTCCCCTTGCGGCGTCCAACGCCTCGTAACCACGCTAATCTCCCCGAGATTATGGGTAGGCTGTACTCACCAGACCTCCCGGAGGTCTCCTCGTCGGCCGACTTCCTCTTTACTTCTGTCTGACTGGCGATTGGAGTCCCGTCCTGGACCCGACTCCGGGGAAAACGGGAGACACCTCAACGGGGTGTTACGGCCGATTACTCACCGGTTCCCCACAGTCCGGTCCACGTCGAGGACTCCTGGCTGGCTCGCCAATTTTGTCAGAAAACGACAGACACGGGTTCGGTTGTCCAGTAGACAGAAGTTTTTATTGGGCACGTTTGCAAAGGTGGGTCCCTCCCGCAGCAATGGAGGAACCCCGAAGCAAGGTCTGACAGGTTTTTATACCCCCTATCTGTCCTCCCCCTCCTACGAGGGCTTGGCTCACAATCTCACCTTTTTACCGCCCCGGAGCGCCGCTAATTAACCGCAAAACCGCAGACATTCCACTTCCGAATCCAATCAGCGCAATACACATTCCAATCCCCACTTGACCCGACAGCCGCCCCCTGCCGTTTCTCTTCACTCTGGAGCGAACGTGCCTCTTGCCTGCAGTCTTTCCTCCCTCCTGCCGCCCCTCTCCACTCTGGTGCGAGTGTGCCTTCTGCCCATCCTCCCTCCTGCCGCCCCCCCAAGGCTGCCCCATGGTGCACAGCGCTCTCCCCTAGCAAACATGGTTCGTTTGAGGCCCTCACTTCTCCCTGCCTTCTCACAGTATCAATAGCTGAGAAACATAGAAACAAGTAGAAAAATTATTGTTTTTTATTTTTGTGGCAGCAATCAGTCACAGAGTGGGTGACAGTTTGGGCCTGCTTGGGGCCAGGAAGAGCAAATATTAATCAGCTGGTGGTTTTCAGAAAGCTCCTAGACCCACTACTGTGTTAATATTCCATGCCATCCATATAAGTCAGTTTCAGGTGCTTTTTAAAAGTTGAATCAGAAGATTGTGGGGTGGAAGACTATTGCCTAGAATTCCTCTAACCTTCTTGATTTTACTCTGTTTCTTACCCAACAAGAGAACAAGGCGGGGAAGGTCTTAATACAGAGATTTTCAATGAAGGAGAAAGAAAGAAAGAAAAAAAAGGAAGTCAGGACCTGACCAGGAACACCTTAGAAGGGGCCATCATCTGCCAGATTCAAAGTCCTCCTGATTCCTTACATATGACCCAAATGGTATGATGTTACCTCAAGATAGTGTAGAGTTGTTCCCTCCCACTATTTTAAATCTGTGTGAATTCCTATTTTAAAACAATGGCTGGGGAAAAGAAACCCAAGAATAAATGGTATTCTTTCCTCCCTTCTATCTTGCCAGTTGGACCCTGGCTGACCACCGAATGTTTCTTCAGAGAAACAAGCAACATTGCCCGACCTTGGTTACTTGATCTAGTGGGCTGTATTCCAAAGTGTTATCTTCCTGCAGTCTTAGAAAGCAGAATAACTGCTATAATCTGCTGATGAAAAATCTTAGTCCACATTCTGATTTATGCTGTCTAAGGTTATGTCTGTACAAAAATTCCATGGATCTGAAAAGCATTTTTAACTGCAATGGCTTATCCTAAAAGCCTTGGGAGATACAGTTTTGTGCTTAAGCTATGAATGTCACATAATACTCTCAAAACAACAACAGTTCAAAATTCTGGACAAGAACCAGTTCAGACTTATTTGATGGACAATTTTTATATAAACAGCAACTAGAATTGCTTCTACAATACCACTTTCAGAATATAGAACATGTTTTCCTATCATTACTAATTTTATAAAGAAGAGGAAGAAGTCACCTGGGCCTACCCAGTTGATGTATTAGATATATCTCATTACAACTTCTCCATGGGGTTTGCAAAAACTGTGAATTAGTTTTATGTTGATAAATAATGTATTAAAATGCATGTTATTACAAGAGGAATGCTTATAAAAGTAGTTGTAAAAATAACATTCACACAGCATATTAAGAAACCATGTATTACAGATACATGCACATCCTAGTAAAATAAAGAATGGAATTCAGAATAAAACCTAGCTTAATCTTATCAAATGACAGCTGAGTTCTAACAAGACTTAAGACAGAATAACAACGGCAACAATAGAGGAAATTGAATTTTGAAGAATCAGAGTATGAATAAAATAAAAGTATTTTAGGATAAAATATATTTTGAATTTAATATTAAATATACTGCCTTTTTGTTTAAATAAGTACTCAAAACAGTTTACAACAATAAAAGGCAAGTTGAATTAAGAATTGGTTGGAATGATACGTAATCTGCAAAACACCATGTCACAAATAAATTACCTTTCTCACAAATTCTCCCAAAGTGCTTTAAACATTTCTGCACAAATGAGAGAATTTTTTTTTTTTAAAACTACTTCAGATTCTTACTGGAAAAGATTGTGCTAAAATTTTTGGTGTGGAAATCCAGTAAGGAACATTGTGATATTAGTGAGTCAGGAAAAGTGGTTATTTAACCAGATGGTGGAGCTGTGCCAGAAGAAAAAAAATATCTAAGTTCAAGGTGAGAAGGCTGGCTTTTTGCTCTTTCAAATAGGACTTGCAACATAGTGTTGCAGTTAGGAGTACTTGTGTTTTCAGGTGTCCGGCCAAGTATGTCCATTCCACTTCTCTGGTTTTACAATACACACACAATATTCAGCATTTCATAGCATCTCAACATTTTAAGTGAAATGTTCTCCCCTGAAAATTTACCCTCAGCCCATGGCTACTATGCAAACCACTCAGGATACTGTTCAATTCTGTTATAGCATCTTCCAGAGAATTCTGGAAATTGACGTCTGATGAGGCAGTTTGAGAGATTTTTAGTCCTTTTGCTTTGGCACTCAACTTCAGTTCCCAAGATATAAGTGTAAGAGGAAGGGAATGACAATTAAACCATTCAAAATCTGTAAATAGATGTGTGAGTCAACAGAAGTGACAAGTGTTGGGCATAGTTTATCATGTGCACACCCAAAACAAAAATGAGAATCTTGCATTGAGATTTTATTGGTCTGGAGTATGATTCCTTTTCTAATAGCAGTATTTACTTTTGAGAGCATCATGCCTAAAATTGAATTTAGATGGGAGCTTGAAATCTTACAAGCAGAACGTGCTTCCATCTGATAGCACGAAATGAACTGCGCTCAACCTTGAAGGAACTGAACACTGCCTGGCACAAGAAAATGCTGTCTCAGTATTGCCACGTCTCCAGCCTGTCCCTGAATCCTCTCAATTTTATGACTGTAAGGCCTTGGAAATGCTGTGGGTTTTTATAGCAGTAATAGCTACTTTTTTCCAGCATAATATATGGGGCTATAAAACTTGCTCACCAGGACCATTTTCCACTAAGATGATATGAAATGGGGGTGGGGTAGAATTTCAAAGCTATTTGACTAATTGAGGTATACATAAGGAAAAATAACATGAAAAGACTTCCCCAACCTGGACCTTCCATATATATCAGACTACACTCACCATAATTCCCAGTCAGAACATCTGTGACCAGGGATAAGTATTGTAATTCAGTACATATGGAGGCCACTATAAGTGGGATTGGTGGGAAAGTCTGCGTTGTACAATGGCCTATACTCCATGGGCAATGTCCAGTGAGGAATAAACCCCATTAGGGCTCCTTCAGTTCACTTCGCAAAGACTGGAGATGCCAGATGGACTTGAAAATGTATGATTTTACTTGCAATTTGCACCAGAGACTGATTTTCTGATAGCTGATCTATTCTCTGTCATCCCTTCCTTGCCATTCTACTTTTGCTTAAGGTAGCCCAGGCAAAATTAGCAGCAGTGAAATTGAGCAGTGGTAATTAGCAGTAGACTAAGGTCTGGCTGTTTGTTTTATTTTTGTAGTTAGCAAGCTGCAGACAAAAGTCCTATGACTGTAGTTAGAAGGACATTCCTTCAAAGGAAGGATATGTTGAGATTTTGCACAATTGCAAGCACCTAATCATGTCATTTGATTATAAGGGGGCTCATGTAAACTGGAATGGCATTTTCATCTAATAACCACCTGTCTTAAGAGAGGGAACCAGACCACTGGATTTATTGTTATGTAAGGAGTTGAAATGGCACATTAAATATCACACACAATGCTTTGAGTTATTTTCGAAAAGGAAATTTACAAAAGTAGTGACCTTCGGGGTGGACCAGTAGCCACAAGTCAGGATGATATGCTTAAAATAGGAAGTATAACTCTCCTCTTTATCCCCTGTAGTTGTCAAACTGCAGTGGGATGAGCTGATGTTAGAATCTGAGAAGGTGTGTTTGTTTCCAAGTTCAACAACTGCATGAATTGTTTGGGGAACCTTTTCTATGGGGAAGGTAAAGAGGGGGACAACAGACTTTAAAAATTAGAGAACATTTTTTCATGAATGGTCATCCATCCACAAGGGAAAAAACCATTAAGGAGTCAATAGCAGGCAGGGTATAAGAGGAAGAATAGTTAAAGATCATTTTTTATGCTTTGGGGAAAAGTCTTGGAGATGCACTTATAAACAAAGCAAAAGATAGTTTTGCTGCAAATCCCAGCATAGACCAGTTAGGTGTCCAACTCTCTATGGCAGTGTTTCTCAATCTTGGCAACTTGAAGACGTGTGGATTTCAACTCCCAGAATTCCCCAGCCAGCATGGCTGGCTGGGCAATTCTGGGAGTTGAAGTCCACATGTCTTCAAGCTGCCAAGTTTGGGAAACACTGCTCTATGGGAAAAAGAGAGAGTGAGAAGTAGGCTTCCCTCTCTTTCATCTCTTACATCACAGAACTTCTGCCATGTGTAAAAAACATCAACTGTCTATCTCCCTCCCTTAGGATTCCCTCAGATAGTCCACAGCTCTTCTTTATAGCCAGCCACACCTCACTTTTTAGTGGGCCCTTCACCTGAATGCCAACACTGTCTCTTTCATACAATACACCCACTTGACTTTAACAGGTCATGATGGCACTCCTTGCTCCTCCCTCAGCAGATCTTGTACCACCACGTGCTGTATCAGGAGATCCCAAGTTGGGCTGGATGATATGGTTAGGTTCTGTCGTTAAAACCATACAGATTGTTTTTAAGTTGTGGAGACTGGGACTTAACTAAAAGGACCACAATCTGGTTTCACCATCCTATTTCATGTTTGAAACCAAAGCTAACCCATTTCCTTCCCTTTTTACTTTTCACCCTTGACCCACTGTTCATATATTGTAATTATCTTATTCCTTTCTACTAGGGATGCTCATGTTTTTCTGACAAAGGCCACATTTTCTTGGGGACAATTTAAAAGGGCACAGCCAGGCTAGTAATGGTTGGAGCCACAGCCTGGGAGGAAATCTTTTTTACTTCTTGCCAGCCCCTTGCACTCTTCCTTCCTGTCATCTGCCTCTCTGCCCCTGACCTTTCCCACCCAACAGGCTGCAGCCACACACCAGCCTTTTGTAGTTAGACTGACAGTTGATTTGTCCATCCCTGTGGTACATTTTGTCCCCATGCTGAGAACAAAGAATGGGTTGTGCTGATTTCTTTGTAGCAGACACTGTCTACATCCTGATGTTGGGAAACACTTTCACCTCTAGAATTTTTTTTTTCCAACCCCTCCAGAGAAACTACAGTAACTTTACTGCTCGGTCTTTCAGGGCTAATTATTACTAGCCAACCAAGTTATACAACTATGCCTGAAAATTTGCCACAGCACATCCAGGCACTGCTACATCATCAGCATTTCCACTACCCAGTCCCTCAGACCTTGTCTTGCAATGGCCCATGGTTGTCCTCAATGCAGCTCTTGTAAGCATTCATCAGAGTTGACCAACACTCCCTTCAGGTGGCCAATCAAGGAAAGCTGAAATTAGCCTCCTGCCCAGATCACTATCCCCATCTTGGCACTGCAACACTGTTTTCACACAGCAAGTCAAAGCAGAGAACTGTCATTGGCTGCCCAGAAACTCTGAGGCTTCATGTGAAGGAAGCTGCAATTTTCAGCCATTAGCCAGAACATCAGTTCAGCTGCTCAGCAAGGACATTAGCATGGGAACCTACAGGTGTAGCATCACTGTAGTAGTGATACTAAAGCATTATGTTGAAAGGCCCTTCACTCTCTACCTTCTATCCCTGTGTCCCTCTTTCCTGACTGCTGTAGATGCCTGGCCAACATATAAAGGTCTCATGATCAGAGGCAGTGATGGTGGAGTGGGAGGAGTTGTTTACAGTCTTTCCTAATCTTCAGGCGATTTCTTCACTTTTACAACCAGTAACAAATTAACTTTCACTTTATCTTTCTTTTGTGCTTTAGTGGCTCTGTCCTGCCTTTGGCGTCACTCATTTAACTTACAGAGAATTAGGATGGACAGAAAACCTATTTGGTTTTTGTCAGCATTTTCAAAGGTTAGGTTCTGAGCTGTGCTATATGAAGGTAAAAGCTTTTGAAAATGAAAATTATTGCATCCCATTTTTATTTCTGGGAGTTGAAGGCGACCTACAGGAGATTTCTGGATAAAATCAGTCAAACCCAAATCTGTGGAGCCCTATCAATTAACATAGACCATTCCCTGAGGCTAGAGAATGATTTCCAGTGTTTTCTAGCATCACTACTTTAAGGGGGGGGGGAATACTTAGTAAAAATAATTCAATATATGAAGTGCAATTGTCACTCGAGTAGTATAGTGACTTAGTAACTGAACCAAAACTCAGGAAGTCAATAATTCAGACTTTTACTTCAGAAAGTAATCTTAGATAAAGTTACAACTACTCTCAATCTGCCATTTGTAATACAATATTGTTTTAAGAATTATGCTATCCTCAGGGATAGGAACATGATGTTTTGTGTTTCAGTTCCTAAGAGTCCCAGCCAGTATGGACAATAGCAAGAAACCGGGAGCTATACATCCAAACTTCTGGAGACCTCTGTATTAGATGGTTGTATGGAGCCAGACTTACATGGGTTTTAGGGCTAGGCTTTTAAATTAGAACTAACTTGTTCAACTAAATTTGAACAGAATGTAAGTGCTAATAATTTAGTGGCTCTAGCTCAGTTTGAAGCAATAAGCCCTATACATTTTATTTTTGTAGGCTTTTAGAAACCTTAGGCACATCTCAGACTTCCACAAACAAGTTTTAATTGATTGAGACTGCATAAATCAGCCCATGAGGAAAATTAATTGTATTGAAGGGAGAAATCTTTTTAGATGAGACAGATCTATGTTACAACAAGTATCTGCTTGGATCTAGTTCTTCAGCACTGCAAATGTGTGACAAATCTTCAGCATTAGTATTAAAAACAGCTTTAAGAACTTGCAAAATTTGTTACCTGATTATTTGGAGCATTGGTGACATTTTGCTTATCAACAAGGAATCAACTAGAATTCCTCTTGAGACATTTGAATGCACAGGTTATGTATTTTGAGTGGTACAGCCTTGAATAACTTTTGATTACAACTTTGTTCTTGATGTACATGAGTATGTACTGTATACATGTACATTACACACAAGATCTTTACAGGTTCATGCTTCATACTTTATACATGCTGAGCAAGCCACTTTTTTATCCCATGCTTTTTGATTTAACATTATGGATGAACACAGCCAATTGTGGTTTATTTGGAACACCATGGTTAAAAGAAACTAGTCTTAATGTGTGTGAATCCAGCCCATTTCTGCATCATTTTCCTCACTCTGAATCCATAAGCGTTTCCACCATGCCACGCTGGTTGACAGTGAAGAAATATACAGGAACTAAAATCCCTGGATTTAACATGAATTGATCTGCTTTCATCTTAGAAATAACTTCTGTCTGTGAATGGTTAGAAAAGATTTTTGTATTTATTTTTTTAAAACATGAATAAAGAAATACAGGTCTGTTTCCATTGGAAGGCGACAAAAATTAATATACTGTACTAGAAGATGGCATGTAGTAAATCTACATCCAAAATAACTTCCTCCAACCTTGATACATAAAACATTGGTGCAGTTGGAGAAGCAGTCCTGTAATTTACATTGTTCATATAAAATATTGTGATTTCATGGAATCAATATTATTTACACAATAATTTAAAGAAAAATTATTCAGCCCATCATTATAATAAATTACATAGCATAATAGGGTCGTGTTTGGCAAAATTACAATACTTAGAGACACTGACTGTGTGCTGGCAGGGTGCTTATTTTGGCATCTGTCATAAAAGGACTAGATCCTAAGTAGCAGCCTATAAATGATGGTCAATTAGCAGTAAATTGGCTTGTTTCCAGTAAGAATCTGCCTTGAGCCCTTTTTGGCAGGGATTACTTCAGCTGTCCTTTATATGCTGACAAAGAGATGACTCCACAAAATTTGTGTTCATCATAAACAAGTATTTCTACAAACTATCCTTCTACTTTTTAAAAGCAAGAACTAGAATGCCACAGGTTACTACCCTGTTCTCTAAAGCCACCAATGTCTTTCCAACAATTCTGAGGAGTTATATGATTCTTCAAGAAACATATTAGAATTGTAAGCAAATTTCCATACAGTTGAAATAAAGGAGGAGGTCTACCTTTAGCATCCCCTAGCCAATCTCGGCTGATCTTGAAAAGCTAAGCAGAGTGGGCTTGATCAGTGTTTGAATGGAGCACACCAGGCAATACTAGGGCTGTAGACTAGATTTGGGGAGTTAAAAAAAAAAGGAAACTACTGTAGATGGATATGTTCATGAAGTCACCAGGAATCACACTCAGCTCTAAGAAGATGTTTACCTTTGGCAATACCTTAGTACCTAAGCATGTACTTTACACGCAGAAGGATCTGGGTCTAGATGTTTTAAGGGTAGCAGAACTGGGAAATACTTCCTCAAACTCAAGATAGCTGACACTAGTAAGAAGGGAAAGCTGATTCAATATACCATTTTTCTGATGCCTTACAAAGCAACCCAGTATTGCACATCAGGAGAGCATGGAATGAATTCTCAACTCACATGGGATGAGAGGTTCAATGAGGTATGGTCAGAATCTGCTTAATCCCAGTATGCTGTTCAGAATAAGGAATCTGCAGTATTTCAGGCTCTCAAATGTTTAACAATAGTAACTTCCAAAGCCAGTTTGGCATAGTGGTTAAGGCATTAGGCTAGAAACTAGGAGACTGTGTTTCTAGTCCCACCTTAGTGACCTTGGACTAGTCACTTTTTCTCAGCCCTAGGAAGGAGGCAAGGGAAAACCACTTCCAAAAAATCTTGCCAGGAAAACTGCAGGGACTTGTCCAGGCAGTCGCCAGGAGTCAAAACGGTCTTGAGCACAAGAAACAAAACACATTCCAAACAACCCCCTCCCATTATATTGCTAAAATGAAGAAAGCTTTGGAGTGCCTTCCCCAACTTGATGCCCTTCAGATATGTTGGGATGGTAACTCCTAGAAGGCTGACTAGGAATTCTGGGAGTTGCAGTCCCAATATATTTGGAGGAAATCAAGTTGGTAAAATGGATTGGAGTAACCTTGTATAAAAAAAACTGAGCACAGGTTGATATTGGTACTCAAAACAGCTTGGGGGCTCAGAATTCTTTAATTCTAAGGGTATATGTTTGGAATCAGGCTTCAACTGGTGGATCTCAGGGTAGTACAATAGTTAAAAATACAATCATATTCTGCAAGTCTGAATCAATCCCCAGTCCAATGTTACCAGGTAAACACTGAGGAGGGTGGTGGATCACCTTATGGCATCTTTAAAATTGTCCTGTGAGTTAAGCCTACATTTTTCTAAGAAACTGAAATGGCTGTTCATCAGAGAGAATAATTTGACTACTACTATCCTAAGATAAACTGAAGCAAACCATGGGGCCTTAATCGTCTGAGTGACTTTTAGTTCTTTTTCAACTTCTTTGATTTAACTCCTAAATGTCAAATTCTGGCTTGTTAAATGTTGATTACTGAAGAAGAAATCATTGCAGGGTCTGTTTCTGTCTGCCTCCTGTGGCAGCTGTCAGCTATAAGAAAACTTCAGGTAAATGTCATAGCAATCCAAGTATAGCCTTAGGATCATATACAGAGCCCTTTCTGTAAACTGCAAGTTCTGGTGAAGAAGTGCGGTTGGTCCATATAGAGACCAACCTGTTTGGCAGTGCTGAGATCAGGTGCAGGTTCATTGGCATCTCATTATTGTCCCCTCGGTTGTTTGCAACATCATTGTGAATAGGAAGGGGGAGAAAGCCATTTGCTCATTTGATAGGACATTCACCAAAACATGCATTTCCATCATCACTAAATTCTGTTTGGATCCATTTTTTTCTTGAATAGAACTGAATGGAATTCTCTCTTGGACAGAGAACAGGGAGCCCCAGGTTCAACAGAGCACTTTGACACAGAGGCATGTCCTCCCTCTTTCCCCTCCTAGCAAAGGGCAAATCTTGTGCTCTCAAAAACCATCAGACAAGGCTGAAGGAATGATCTGTCAATGTCTATTAGTCACAAAATCTTCATATGCAGAGGCAGTGGGCTTGAGTGATAGATCCTGAAGTTAGCAAAGAAGATACAGTACAGTGTTAGAGGAAAAGAATGCTTAACTAGATGCAACAAGGCAATACTTTGTTCAGCATGAGGGTGCCTCCTCACAGAAACCACTAATCTACCAGATGGACAAAATATTAGTATACAACAACTGTGCTTGAAGAGAGCAGACTTTCATCATTTAGTGTTATAGACCGCTAGAGACAGTGGAAGCCTATGAGCCTAGACTTTACTTGTAGTATTTCCCGAAGGCATTGGAGCAGGCAGTAACAATGCTGTGCTTCAGCTACAACAAGTTCAGAGTCTCTGCATCTTCGTCGTTTTCCTGTAAGGATCAAGCCTGTCTGGAAATGTGTAACTCCATAATGTCACAGAAAGAACTGTTTAGAGATGCTCCAGTGAATGTGGCTTGATTCTCTCTACCATTCAGTCGGCTGCCTCCTTTAAAAAAAAGCAGATTTGTAGAGAAAGAGGGGGAAAAAAGTAGTGGCAGTGACAAAACAGGCAAGTCAGTGCAATTTTTGAAATAGTCACCAACAGATCTAAAGTTTGACATCTGGCTCTCTTTGGGAAGAATGAGGCTTCCATTGAGGCTAGTCTGTAAGTTCCACAGCACTCAGGTACAGCCGCTTGTGAAGATCACTTCTTATTTCCCCCCATGTAATTTCCAAATAAGAAAATAACACATTTTTGCCCTGGGAAATCCCCATGAATGTTCCACCTCCAGAGTGATTGAGATGAGAATGAGAGAGTTTTTTTTCTCCATATCATGGTCTATGAGTCATCGATTCCTCATTCAGCTGGATGCTAAATGACCTCTTGCTTTGTGATGGTGGGCTGAGGGACTGAACTGGGCTGTTTGGCTACAGTTGCGATGGCCCCCGGAAGAAGTTTGTATTGTTCAGCTCCAGAGCCAGCTGGGGGAGAAGGCTGGGGAGTTTCCGGAGTGGCTATGGGAAGAAAGACTTTGTTACAAAATAAACCATTGGACAGACTTGGTCAAGGCACAAATATTTTTCATATATAATCCTATGTACGTTAATTCAGAAGTACATTCTACAATGTACCATGTGGGAAAAATCTAACATGCTGTACATAATATGACAATAACTTTATTACAATGAAAATGAGATGAACATGTGTGCAAGCTTTCAGGTTCTTCAGGATTATTCATCAAACAAGATATTGCAAGAAGCAGAAAAGCCCAGAAACTAAGCTGGTATTTCAGCCATGAGGTCTACAGTAGATGGAAACTGCAGATTAAATACGTTAGGAGAGGTAGCATTGGTGAAGCCCACCTAACACTTTTGACAAAGATTAATGCCTGATCATCTTAGTTTGGGTGTTCCTAATTTTGTCTCTGGTAAGGATGAACTATACCGGCCTCTGGTTTAGCCGAGGGCAGAATTAAAGTACCCTCAGAGTCTTTTGATCAGCAAAGCTGGAAAATAATTTTATTTGGTGCACTAGGGTAATTTCCTACAAGATATGCTGCGAGCTGCATAGGTTTTAGCTTTCAGATATGTTTGCTATGCCAAAGTACAATGTCTACTAGACAGAATGAATATAGAATAAGACCACTAAAGCTCATGAATTTATTACTGCAAAATGTAGTCTTCATAGTGAGTGCTAAAAACTACATTGCAAGCAGGGGCCAAGAGTCTGTGGCCATTCATCTTGTTTGGACTCTGACTACCATCAGCCACAACCAATGTGGCCAGATAATGTCTACTGAATACAAAATGCCCTCATTGCCAGCTACTTTTATATTTATTTATCTGTTAGATTTATACCCCACCTGTCCTCCAGGAGCTCAAGCAACATACATAGTATTCCCTCCTTCTTATTTGTGAAGTAGGTTGAGCTGAGAGAGAGAGTGCTAGCTTAGAGTTACCCACTGAAATTAAATGGCTAAAGTAGACTTCAGTCATAGTCCAGCACTTCAAAGGGTCGGGCAAAGTAGAGAAGGGAAAATAAAAGAAGCAGGGAAACAGCCAAAGTAGGGAGATGCCTACAATGCCAACTCAAAGTTAGACAGGCTGAGAATAGTTCTAAATAACCTCAAACAGAAACTTTAAAAAAGATCCCCCACAAAATCTGCATTATGAGGGATTCAGATTCCCCAGATGTTCATTACCCAAGCTTACAGATACTCTTCTTCACTCAACCAGGAATATTCTTTACCAAGAAAAACTTTTTACTTGGAGGTCTAATTCTCACTACAGCCAAATATGCAGCCAATAGGCTTTCAGCCCCACTAGGTAAACCAGACCGGAAAATCAACTCCACAGGCAGACTAGAACTACACTGATTGTGCTGTACCTCTCCTGCTTCTTATACCCAGTGAATCAGGGAGGCATTTCTCTGAGCCACTTCCAAATATTATCTTGTTTTCCAGGATTTATAGAATGCTTCAGCCCTCTTAATGGTTCTTGCACCCCCCTTAACTCTACAGAGGCATAAATGGTGGGGATATTGGTCACCAGGGCAAGGCTACCACGTATAGCCTCCCCACATGATAAGGAAGTGGAATAAGATCTGGGGGTACTTTTCTTATGGACACTGCAGTAAAATATTTCCCTCAAATAATAAAATAATACATCTGACTCTCTTTAGTATCTATGAAGAGCTGCTACTAGATAGTGTAGCTTTCTTCAAGATGGTGTCTTCCAGAAATGTTGTACTTCATTTCCCACAATTATCATTCACTATGGTCTATAGAAAGAGGAGAGTGCGAAAGCTGGCTTGAAACTCAACATTAAAAAAACTAAGATCATGGCATCTGAACCGATCAATTCCTGGCAAATAGAAGGGGTAGAAATGGAAGCAGAAACAGACCATTTATTTGAGTTCCAAGATCACCGCAGATGGAGACTGCAGCCATGAAATTAAAAGATGCTTGCTCCTTGGGAGGAAAGCTATGGCAAACCTAGACAGCATATTAAAAAGCAGAGACATCACCTTGCCGACAAAGATCCACATAGTCAAAGCTATGGTTTTTCCAGTAGTAATGTATGGCTGTGAGAGCTGGACCTTAAAGAAGGCTGAGCACCGAAGAATTGATCCTTTGAACTGTGGTGCTGGAGAAGACTCAAGAGTCCCCTGGACTGCTAGGAGGTCAAACCAGTCAATCTTAAAGGAAATCAACCCTGATTGCTCATTGGAAGGATTGATAATGAAGCTCAAGCTCAGATACTTTGGTCACCTAATGCAAAGAGAGGACTCTTTGGAAAAGACCCTGATGTTGGGAAAGATGGAAGGCAAAAGGAGAAGGGGACGGCAGAGGATGAGATGGTTAGATAGCATCACTGAAGCAACGAGCATGAAACTGAGCAAACTCAGGGAGGCAGTGAGGGACAGGAAGGCCTGGCGCGATATGGTTCATGGGGTCACGAAGAGTCGGACACGACTTAACAACTGAACAACAACAACATGGTCTATAGAAATTGAACATAACTGGGAGATATCATTTTGCTGAAAGGCGGTTTACTGTAGTTGAGAACAAACACAGCATTCCTAGACAGATGAATCTTTTAAGCATGAATACTCACACAATTGTCCATTGTGGATCTGAGGAGGCATTGTGTTGGCCACAATGACATTTGTTCCCAAATTCTCTTGAATAAGGTGGGGATGCAGAGGATGATGATGAGCATGAGGCGTGTCGCTTGATGACCCTAAAATGATTAATAGGAATCTAAGTATTGTACAATATTCAGTGCAGAAAATTATATTCCATTCTAATCTTTGAAATGATCTCAGTGTCAATAACCATTTTGAGGACAGGGAATATATCAGGTTTTACATCCTGACTTCCCAGGCTAGACTTAAATTATTCTGTTGATTAATAGTGGAAGCATGGGCGTGTGAAGCCCAAATCACAAATGCATTTTGGAAGGATCCAAATTCATTAATCCTGGCTAATCAAATACTAGTGCCTGTATTCCATTTTACTCAATCAATTATATCTTGGTGGAAAAAAGATATACAATAGTTTATGTTTACAGCATGCAATCTAAGTATGTATCCTGGGCAACTTAGAATTTGATGGAAAACTGGGCTACAGCTTCTGTGTATATCTGGAAAAGAATAAGAGATATGCAGTTCTCCCCTACAATTAGCTGTGACCCACAATTTCTCTGCTTCAAGTAATATCCTCCCTTAGCTGTTCTTCAGCTGCTTTGTAGAGGCTGAAGACACTCATTTTACCAAATTCTTTGCTGTAAAGAACCTGACACTACCTCACAGTGTGTAATTCCAATACATCTGGAAGGTGCCAGTTGAGCAAAGTTTGGTCTGGACTCTAGTATGTCCTTGGCTGAGCTACAGGCACAGGTTCCCTGTTATTAATGAAGCTGGGCAAGCCAAAATGTTCATTGTCTGACAGAGAGTCTGAAGTCTGTTGAGTAAGTATCTCTCAATGTGTCATCTTTTCAAGCAGGCAACTGAAACTGTGGGAACAGTATGAAAAAAGTATTCCTTCTCATAAAATAATAATCTTTTTACTGTACACCAATTGCAAAGTATGGCCACTAAATAAAAACAAAGGACTAACTGAAATCTTGCTTTGGGAGGAAGATCAGAGTCTCAAGAAATTTTATGTTTCTTTTTCCTCCAACTGAAGTGAGGCTCATAGTACGTTCTGCACTTGTTTTTCATTCTAGGGGCAAGAGTCCTGATGCCCAATGGCAGGAAAGTTTCTGCGACAATATTCACCTCCAAGCAACATCTCTTGCAACAAGTTGTCAATTTTGGCCATGCCAAACAGCTTAACAAATTGGATTTGCTCAATCATCTGCCATGTGATGCTCTGGAGGGTGGGCAAGAGAAGCAACAGCTCTCCAAAGCGTCCTCGTGAGTCATACTGTCGGTCATTGATGTAGTCCTCCAGGCTGACCTGGACTTGATATCGCATCCGTTTGATCTTGATTGGGTCACTTAGGCCTTTAGCATCTGGAATAAAAGGTGAGATATTATATATTATGCCAATTTTCAAGGACAGATGTATTGAAAAGAGTGAGTGGTACTGTTGCAGGTGATTTGGGGTAGCTTCTTGTAGAATGTTGTTCTTTAAAAGGAAAGTTACTAGCTAGTGAGCTATGTCACTGATCCATCTAGCCCAGTATTGCTGACCCTGATTGGAACCAGCAATCCAAAGTTTCTGGCAGGAGTTTCCCTAGCACACTTGGTGCTGAAAGGGATTGAGTCTGGGACTTCTACATGCATTTTGCCACTGAGCTAGATACTGAAAAGGCTGTGTCTGCATTATTCCCATTATTTTGCCTTTGTGCATGTTTGCATGAGCCCAGATTACATAAGGTGGGGGTGGGGAACTGTGGCACCTCACATGGCCTTTGTCTCCAATGGCCATCAGCTCCAACTGGGCACAGACAATTGTGAGAAGTGAGGGAGCTGGACCCCAATGAGTTCGCCTTCCCAGGTATAAAGGCAGATATAAATTAATACAGGGTCACTATAGTTTATGAAACAACTTTCATGAACAACTCTGGATTATGAAACAGCACCACCAAACACAACACTGAAGACATGATTCTTGGATCTTCTATAACACCCTGATCATATGACTGTGCTGGGGACGGGATAAAATCTGCATCAACTATGAAATATGTTTTCCTTTGCACCTGTCATTTCTTTTTAATTTATTGGGGGCTGGCAGAATGGAACCTATGCAGGTTGATTAAGTTTGGATGAAGCTGTAAAACAGGATTACTGCCTCAGTAGAGATTTTATTTGGAATTGCAATCTTTTTTTCTCTCTCTCACAGAGCATCCTGGCATCAGTATGCCAGTTCAGTGTTCTCTATATTTCCTCCCACATTTTTCCAGACCTGATCTGTGGCAATTAAAAAGAAATAGTATGCAAGTGTGCAGTGTGATTAATACAAGGTGCTACTGAGGCTTATTACTTGTTACTGATCATAGACAGGGAAGTCAGCAATGAAATGCCTATTAACTGTCCTTTCAATAGACTTCTTGATTGTCTCTATCTGAGTTTCTATTCCTGTGGAAGGTGAGAGACTTTAATTACAGGTAGTCTTCGCTTACTGACCACTTGTTCAGCGACCATTCAAAGTTACGATGGTGCTGAAAAAGGAGACTTGCAACCGGTTGTTGAAGTTGCGGCCATCACAGCATCCCCATGGTCACGTGATCACCCTTTGCAACCTTCATAGCTGGTTTCCAACAAAGCCAATGGGGAAGCCAACAGGAAGTGGCAAGTCATGGTCATGTGACATCACACTAAATGACCCGCGGTGATCTGCTTAACAATCACAGCCAGAACTGACAAATTAACATTGTAAGTCGGGCGTGGTCATGTGACATTTCCCTTTATGACCACGTCGCTTAGCAACGCAGTTGTTGGTCCCAAATGCAGTCGGCAAGTGAGGACTACCTATACTATACTGTTTTCTTCTCACAGTTACTGTTATTTATTATACTGCAGGAGTGCTACTTGGCTATAATGAAAGGAAACAACTGAAAGGAAAGCCCTCACTGGTGAAGCCAGAAACTGATGCTAAGACAATTAAAATGCTTTATTCAAAGACCACATAATAAGCTTTTTGTTGCTGAACTCCCAGGTTGCTGTTGGGAAAATACTTCCTGAATTATCCTTACTTATGAATGTTCATTATAACACAATCTTGCCCAACCTGAGGGCCTTCATCCTTGGGCAGGAACTTCAGTTCCCTCGCTCTCATGCCCAGTATGACCAAACCAATGTGTAAAGGTTATAGGAACTGAAATCCAACAAACCTGGAGGGCCCCAGATTGGTCAGATTGATCTAGAACAGCAGTTCTCAAACATTTTGGTCTCAGGATCTCTGTACATTCTTAAAAATGAATAAGGACCCCACAGAGCTTTGGTTTATGTGGGTTATTCTCACTGATATTTACTGTATTAGAAAGTAAAACTGAGAATTTTAAAAATATTTATTTATTTGACTTCACGGACCCCATGAAGTGGTCTCGGGGACCACACTTTGAGAACCACTGAACTAGAAGAACTTTGACCATGGAGAAGAGTATTGCTGAATAAAATAGCACAATAGCATTAATGATTTGAAGCTATTAATTCCTCAGTAGTGCTACGCGACTACAGTTTTAAAGGAAGTATCCTTAGATTCCTTTTCTAATTACTCAAAAATAATCATCTACCTGGATCAAAGAAGATAATGGCTTTCAGACAAGCATATTCATTATCATCAATCTGCAGTTCTTGAAACGTTAACACCAGCTCATCTAGAATTCGCACAGCTACGCGGCTGATTTCCAGCAATTCTGGGCAGTTTCGGGGGATTATGTGGTCATTTCCTGCAGGAAAATGGGGGTTAATTCAATCAAATTTCTTCATTCTTTGGCTTACAGAACATTCATTATATAATTTGCTGTCCATCAATATAACAACTGATCTTTTTTCTTTCCACCTAAAAATCAGTGCCAGTTCGATGTTTTAAGATAATGGAAATATTTTCTTATTCTTATGCTAGCTATTTAAAATCAAAAAACCAACCACACAAACAAGCGATCAATTCCTCTCTAACAAAACCACTGTAATTAGATAAGTGTAGCAAATTACATTTTTTATATTACTAATAAGGTCCTTGTGGTAGAACTCTTCTGTTGAAATGTCAGTATCGTAAACTAGAGCTTAAGGATATTTGTGTTATGTTATTTGTTACACATCAAACTTTTCTGGTCAATAAATGGCTCTCCTGAAGAAAATGGTTTTTCAAGTTCTTAATTCTACCACGAAACCATTTTTAAATGCTGAAGCTCTGAGATAAGACAGCTCCTAGTTGCATATTAGCAATCTAAAGAAATTGTTCAATTAATCCGCCTTCTCATTAGAAGAAATACCAGGAAAAACCAAAAGGATTAAAAGCTAAAGACAACATTGTCTGGATCTCCTATCACAATGAGGAAGACCAGTTGCATACAAATAGATGTCAAGCTGGAAAGAGAGCATAGGCTGTTGTTTTTAAAGAGCAGAGGACAGAGAAGAGGAATCAACATCACACAGAGATAGCCTTCTTTCACTTCTGTAAACAAGCAGATCTCTTGCTTCAGAAACTGTAAAGTCAGAGATGACAGCAGGACAAGGGAACAGGAAGTAATATCTCTCTCAATGCACATTTTATTCTCTTAAAATCATTGCCTGCCTCTAACCTCATTAAAACAGATAACTGAAATCAAACAGATGATGAAAGGTACAACCCTGTAGACCAGTGTTTCCCAACCTCAGCAACTCCAAGAGATTGGACTTCAACTCCAGCTGGCTGGGGAATTCTGGGAGTTGAAGTCCACAAATCCTGAAGTTGCTGAGGTTGGGAAACACTGCTATAGACACTTACTAGATATAATTCCCTTTTAGCAAGTGGGACATTTCCAAGTAAACATACAGGATTGCACTCCAAGAAGTCTGACAAATGCCAGCCCGTTTTGTTTTTTAAAACCCACCACATTGAAAAATCTGCTGAACATTTAACGGGAGAAGCATCCTGGTAAATGAAGCTCTTTACCTAGTAGAAGGATGTCTTTGAACACCATCGATCGTTTGGCTGCCCCCAGTAAGAGATGTTCCCCTGCATGTGCCCGTAGCAAAGCCACCTGCAGGAACAAAGTTCTATTGTTATTAGCTGATAGAGGAAGACATAGCGGGCACAGCAAAGAGCTAAGGGGTGCCCACCAAGGAGGAGCAGAGAAAAGCATCTCCCCTTTGAGGACCATGTTATTGGAGAGCACAGTATGAGCTGAGCCCTTGTAATCATGACCCCCCAAAGCAATTGTGTTTCTGCCAGGTGGCACATTTTGGGGAGGAATATGAAGATCTTTCTTATTTATTCAGAGCATGCATGCTTCCAAGGTTCAGCTGGCTGGAGTGAGGGAAAAGAGTGACCACATTTAAAAAAAAAAATCTAAAAATAGTTTCTTGAGAGCTAAATGACCAGTTAATAACATATTTTGAAAAGTAAAACTATATGAAAATTACATAAGGCAGCAAAATATATTTAAGTCACAACTTACATGATAAAAATCAGAAATAGGAATACAAGTAACAATAAAATAGCAACAAAGCACTAATGTTCTAAAATTCCAAAATGGCTCTTTAAATGTCTGGAGCCCAAACTATCATCATATAAGTGCCAAGCAAAACTCTCTGGGGAGGGCATTTCAGAGATGGGGCACCACAACCAGAAAGGCCCTTTCTCTAATAGCCACTGGCTTTGCCTCATAGGATAGAGGTCCCTGGTGGGAATGATAGAGTCCTGGTCAATGAAAATAAGTGGATATGCTCCTTCAGGTACTAAAGCTGTTACAGTTTATGAATTAATACCAGCACTTTGAACTGGAGTGGAAGTAGACTGATAGCCAGGGCAGATGGCAAAGTAATCACGCAACATAGATAGAAATCCTAGAATGTAGAACCTTGGAAATCATCTAGTCCAACTACCGGTCCATTGTTTACATCCCAGCCTTTGTTTAAACACCTCCAGAGGTGAAGAGTCCACTAACTCTTGGTGCAATTGGTTCCATTGTTGAACAGCTCTTACCAACAGGAATTAATTCCTGATATCTCAGCAGTCCCAGTAAGGGACAATAAGTAAGACTGCCTTCTACTTGAAGCCTCTGCATCATTTTAAAGACAGTCCCACTTATAATATATTGCAGTAGTCTGTATGGGAAATTATCAAAGAGTAAATAACTATTGCAAAGCTGTATTTACCAGCTGTGAGAACCAGTTTGGTGTAGTGGGTAAGGCATCAGGCTAGAAACCAGGAGACAGGGAGTTCTAGTCCCACCTTAAGCACAAAGCCAACTGGGTGACCTTGGGCCAGTCACTCTCTCTCAGCCCTAGGAAGGAGGCAATGGCAAACGCCTTCTGAAAATCTTGCCAAGAAAACTGCAGGGACTTGTCCAGGCCATCTCCAGGGGTCAACATTGACTTGAAGGCACATCATCATCATCATCATCCAGCTACTTGGCCTTCAGTGACAATGTCAGATCCAGTGCTGCTGAGTGCCATATTTTCCCTGAACAGTGAATTCTCCAAGCACTGTTGGCCAAGGTATTAGGTGGATGCACTGTTCCTAGTTAAGGATGCATTGTGCCTAGTTAATAAGCAAGTAAAAGTACACTGGTCCCCATATTTGGCTGCTTGTAACCAATCATAGGATCATAGGGAGGACCTTTTAGCTCTTTTAGTGTAATCCCTTACACAGGGCAAGAATCCTCAGACTGTCCCAGACAAATGGCTGTTCAAACTTCGCTTGAAAAGCTCCAGTGAGGGAGCATCTATAACTTCAGGAAGCAGGCTGGTACATTGCTTAATAGATCTCACTGTCCTCCTTATTTAGATTTTTGGTCTCTCTCTGTAAAGCTTCCACCCGTTGGTTCTTGCCCTACCTTTAAGCACTATGAACAATCTACACCACTTCCTTATGACAATCCTGTATTGGAAGACTGCTATCATGTTTCCCTTTTTCTGGTTTTCTTTTAATCTTCATAGGATTTAGCCTCCAAGCTCCTCATCATCTTCGTTGCTCTTTGCACTCTTTCTAGTTCCTCAGCATCCTTCTTCTACTGTGGTGACCAAAACTGGAGACCCAGTATTTCAGGTGTGGTCTGACCAGTGCAGCAGTGAGTACTTACTCACATACAGACCTATTAGGAAATTTTTAACATTTCTGCCCTGATACAATTAATTTTTCTGGTGACTTTGAAATTTTTTCTATAGTGAGGGACAGGCAGGTTTTTTTTTAAAAAAATCCTGCTTGGTCTGTTGTTAATGATTGCATTGTGTCACTTTATACCCTTCAATGATCCTCAAGAATGTTCTGAATCTCCTGCCTCACATCTATTTTAAAAAAAAGTCTTTAGAAACAAAGGTTAACACCAAGATGCAGTATGACATGGATGCTTTTTAATGTCCGACTGGGACTTCAGCTTTTCAGCAAACAGTCTCTAAACATTAACTGGAGGATTTGAGAAAGATTGTCTTTATGGGGATGGGCCAATGTGTAAGCACTGAACAAACATGGAGAAATATCATGTAACGAAATCGCTGAAGAGAGTGCTATTTTCCAGAGGCTTCAGTTTTAGATTTGAGACAAAGTAGAGTATGGTGGATTTGTCTGATTCTAGTATCCTAATACTAAATGAATCTTAGAAAAATAAGGGACTGAGTAAGCGACTCTGTAACAAAAATAGTAGCAAGGAAAAGTGCAAACGTTCCATTATACATGAATTGGTCAAATATGTAGGGATCTATGTGGGAGTTTTTACAATATAATTGCTGCTATGGAATTCAGATATGTGACAATCGCCCAACCATAAAGACAGAGCCATGGAGAGTGGAGCCAGGAAAGAATGTACTGCACCAAGAATCTCCAGAACAGTCAGAAGATGAACCTCAGTATCCCCTCAACCAGGAAACACTACTAAAATGCTTGTCCTATTATTATTTTTTTATTTTGGAGGGACAGCATTTTTAAGATGAACAATTTTGGGATTTTAATGATTTTAAAAGAGGAAAATGTACAGGAGAATTCAAACAACCTTTGTTTCCACCCCCTTGGAATGTACAAGAAGAGTACCTGGAAGATACTGTTAACCCTTTTGGCCAAAGGGCAAACTTTTTGAGGGGCGGGGGGAGAAATGCAGGGTTTGCATTTGTAAAAAAGAAAAGAATTATTCTGGCATCCAAAGCTTATATCGTGATGTCACCAAGTAGGCAGAACTGAATTTTTAAAATAGGTTTTGGAAGGAGAGGTCAAAATACTGCACTACCAAAAATTGCCCATGATCCAAGATGCTCTCAGGGCTGCAAAATATGGACTAGCGGTAACAAATAGCCTGCGAGCCATAAATTGTCTACCCCTAGGATAAAGGAAGGAAAGCACACATAGCTTTGCTCAGTTAGCCTCAATGAACATATGTCCATTCGTAGCACCAGTGCCTAAGGATGCCCATGCCCTTTTATGAAACCCAGAATCATATCTAAAAATAGGTCCATTCTGAAAGTCCATAAACCCCTAGCCTAGTCTGATATACCTCTGACCAAAGGTGTCACTGGGATCAAGGAAGCCTACTCAATTAAGAGTGCAGAGGACAACCACCATAAGAATGTAACTGTTCAACTAAATGTCACTAAATTCAAAGCATTTATATGTTGGGGGAATATATTGTTGTTGTTGTTGTTGCTGCTGCTGTTGTTATTATTGCTAACCAATTCAGCATTAGTGTGTATCAGCAAACCACAGTGGGAAGACAATGCCTGCTGGCCAGATGGGTAGCTCAAAAGGATTACAATGCAATAATTTTCAAAATGGATTATGGAAGCAAAAGTTTAACTAGAAGTAAGAGTCCAAAAAAGTGGCTCACCTGATCATCCAGGGGAAGCTCACAGAAGGCTGGGATGTATTTGGCCCATTCCACAAGCACTAATAACTGCTGCTTCATGGACTCACACACATCTGCAATATTTGCAATTTTTTTCCCTCTGATATCTCCGCTAATCCCTGAAATTGGTGATGATATCTGCAAAACAAGAAGAGAAGTTCCATCTAACATTATTCATAGAAAAATGAAAGGAAGCCATGCTTAGTGTGAACCCTCAAAATCTTTTTGAAGGCAGCACAAATCTATTCCCCCCTAAACAATTAAACAAGCATAAATAGCAATCCTGGGTGAGTGGCTTGGATTGGCGAGAAAGCAGTTTTTAACAGTATGTACTCTTACTACCAAGACTTCTTTTAACATTTAATGCAGTAAATTCATAGCTCTAGATCATTTGGTTACAACTATGCACAATCTAAGCATCTTCCCTTAAGTTTACAGTCCTAGTGCATTTTTTTCAGTTTGCAAAGGAACAGTATTTTGTACCCAAAGAATAACTGATAGTACATTTATCATTGTGGTGTAAAATGTGGTTGCAATGGCATTATGACATAATTAACAACAGATCTAGGGCTTTTCCTTATGGCCATGTTAATGAGCATTCCTCCAATTCTAGATTCTGCAGAAGAGTATGCTGGCATAAATTACTCTGCCCTAGCTGCAGTGTCCTGAGTAACAAAGCCATCTGGAACAAATTAAGGACAGCTATTATTGGATTCTGTCAGCTGAATTCCTTCTCCCACCTGATGTCATGTTCTGGCAGGAAAGGCAACCTTAATTGTTCTCCTTAAAGTGTTGTGGTATGGGGTTAGAACATACAACAACTAGCCTTAGAATTGACAATGAAGATATTGAAGTGGTAGATAGCTTCTGCCTTTTAAGGATCGACCATCAACAATAAAGGAACAAGCAATCAAGAAATATGCCACAGACTAGCACTTAGTAGAACAGCCATGAACACCTTGATCAGATCCTGTGATCTGTCAATATTACAAAGATCAGAATTGTTCAGGCAATGGTATTCCCTGTGACACTCTATGGAAATAAAAGTTGGACTTTGAAGAACCAGATAGAAAGAATATTGACACTTTTGAAATTTGATGTTGGAGAAAATGACCAGGCTCAAATTATCCTACTTTGGACACATTATGTGAAGACCTGGTTCTCTGGAGAAGACTCTAATGCTGGGAAAGGTGCAAGGAAAGAGAAGAGAACAGCCAGCAGCAGGGTAGATGGATTCAGTTACAGTGGTGATGGGCACATCTTTGGAGGATCTGAAGGACCAGATTTGGGACAGGTTTTCATGGATAAAATCTATCTCTGTGGTTGCTAAGAGTTGACACCAACTTGATGGCATATAATCATTCAGTCTATAGGGGTTAGGCATTTGAACAGAAGCCTAAAATGGAGAGTTTGGCCTCCTTTCATGTTCCCTGAGTGACAAGTTGCAGGTGCAAAGTCACTCCACATCTCCAGCCTGTTACTTAGGCTAGGTTTGAACACAGATCTAGTGCTCTTTCAGAAGATTTCTAAACCCGGGTCCAAAATTACCCTAGCTGACAAGTTGGTGGCATGGAGGAGGGGATGGCAGAAGCAGAACTGTTAGGAGATATCTCTGTTGCTTCTCCCTGAGACCCATTTCTGTTCCTGTGAGCTAACAGTTGGGTTAACAGGTAGGAGGAGGAGTATGGGGTAAAGTGGTAGCAAGTGGCCATGGCCAGCAGTACCTGGAAGTAACCCTTTGAATAGCCAAAATGGTGTAGAAATAGAAAAAATGGTATTGTAAAGAACCTCTGTTTGGATGTATCTGTTTAAAACTGTATATGTATAGTTTGTTAAACAAAAAACACTATATATATTAGAAATAATCAGAAATTATCTATCTAAAAGCACTGCAACAATGAACATCACTGTAAGTTAGAGAAAAGCAGTATGTGTGTGTCTGGAAAGTTCCTGATCTTTCTCCTCTCCTCTAACACTCTTCTCAAAAATAATACTGTGTAAGTAAAAATTATGGGCCCATGAAATCCCTTATTCGAAAGCTTGCACTACATTCATTGATGACAGAAACCAGGTGGCAGACCTGACTCTCTTTCCTGTTTAAATCAACTTCCTATACAGCACAGAACAAATATTCTCCCAAGGCAGAGCTCTATTCCTGCTTTTTACAAGCAGATCTTGTGCTCTTCCAAAGTGTTCTTTCCAAAGCACTCATCAGGCACTATGCAGTCAGCTACCTCCATAGAACCAGGTGTCTGGTCTCTCCTGCAGCTCAAGACAAAATGGCCATGGAGGGAAATGCCCAGTGATTGGAGGGGAGGGGACATACCTCCAGAGCCTAAAGCAGCCAATAGGAGCTTGGCAGATCCTAGCCCTGACCTTGTCATCACAGCATCATCAACAGAACATCAACATCAACAATAGATTGTGTCCCCAATGAATCATGTGTGGGAGAAGAGGGAAAGCATTACTTTGAAACTGGGAGAGTGAAAGAAGAAATTAAGCTTCCTCTGCAGTGGGCTGAGAATGAAATGAAGGCAACTTCATGGGAACACGTCCATTAAAAATGGTTAGTGGCACATGTTAGCAGGACAAGTGGATGAGACTTTAATCAAAAGGGGAGCTTCCTGGTAGAAACTTATGTATATTTATTCAGAAATAAATTTCCCTGTGTGTGTGTACTTGAAAAAGCACTATTATAGACATGCCAGGTTAAAATGTACATTGAAAAAACAATGGAATATGAGGGTGTTCTAATCACTTTTATACTGATTCTTTCCAAAATAGAAACAAATACCTGTTGCGAAAGGACTTCTGCTTGTAGTAAAACATTAATGGAAGGTAGGCTACTGTCTTCATAGCTAGATCGCCGAGTACTGATTCGATCACGCTCATTTTGTACAGCTGAAATAAAAACCCAACATTAAAGATATCTAACCCATTTACATTATCAGTAGAAATGTGAACAACATTTTGCTCTTGCTTTTCATAATATATTCTACATTTGAGAGACACAAGTTTGAATCCAAGCAGTGTCTCTCCCATGGGAAAAAATTAAATGTATAAGTATGGGGAAAGAGACAATTTTCTTTTCCTTTGTGCACCCCGATATTTCCACCTGAAGGTTGGAAGTCCTATCAGAGCAAACATGGGGAATTGAGGGATGGAAGGGAAATAACAAAAGTTGGCTTAATGGAAATGTTATTCAAAGTTGGATTTCACCCAATAAAAAAGCAATGAACATACATTGCTGCTGCTGCTGACCTGAACTATCAGTAAGATTTTAGCTGGGCAATTAAATGAAACATGGTAATATCTAATTAAATATATGTATGGAATGTTCTCTATGCCAGTGTTTCTCAACCTTAGCAACTTTAAGATGTGTGGACTTCAACTCCCAGGATTCCCCAGCCAGCATGCTGGCTGGGGAATCCTGGGAGTTGAAGTCCACATATCTTAAAGTTGCCAAGGTTGAGAAACACTGCTCTATGCTATTGTGCTCTTTCAAGAAAGTAAGTTCAATTGTAATAACCAGGGATGACTTTTTTACATTTTAACCTCTTGACCTATCACCCAAAGGGGAGAAGATTCCCTCTTGCTTCACTAATGTAGTTTTCCTTGATTGGTGCCAATGTCATGACATTGAGGCTGAGACTTTAGCAGTGCAGGAAGCTAAATTCTTCCACCTGTTTCTCAAGCTGTTATTGCACTGAGAAGCTAGGGAGAGTGTTTTTGTTGTTGTACAACAGGGCAGTACTTTAATTAAAAATGAACAATGTTTACTTTATGCTACACAAAATATTATAAAAACTCTACTATTTCTCCTCTGAATCTTCTTTTCGTTTGGGGGTTTATTAACATTAAAAAATATTTAAACGTTTCAGTCTTCAATTATAGTGGTGCTTCACTATAGGTGCTTCAAGAGTTTGATCATTTTGGGTGTTCCTTTTTGCACCCAGGGAAAATGTATTCTAGTATTTCCTGATCAGGCTTGTGATTGGCTGTAGCTACTTGCTAATGCCCAGGAAGAGATCACCTGAACAAGTCCAAGAAGTACCTAAGTTATCAGCCCTAGTAATCAGATACCTTTCACTCCTCTCGGGGACTAATCACAAGAATATCTCTCTTAAACGATATCTGATTGTTACTGTTACAAGCAGTGCCTCTCAGATTTATTTTCCAATCAGCTCAATAATAGAGTTATAATGAGGCTATACTGAAATGAAAACCCTGCAGTCAGCAGCTATTAATAGGAGGACTCAAGGTTATGCCTGTGCGTTATCAGGAACCCCGGAGCTAAGTCACAGCATGATGTATTCTAAATGTTTACTCAGTATTTAGCTGGTCATGGACCTAATGTAACTTCTATTGAATATTAACAGGAAAATACAAGTTGAGCAGGCACTCTGAACAGAGATGAGGATTTCACTATGCTTCAGGAAAACTGGAGCCACATTCTTAGGAACACTTGTGCCCATGGGTTCTTCTGGTACTAATGTCATGCATCTCCAGCTTCTAAGCATTAGCCATACTAATCGGATGCAGCAAAGCCCACCCAAAGTCTTACGGCCACTTAAAAGTGGAAAGTTTTATTGTAGCATAAGGTGGACAGCTCCCTAGTTATGGGTGGTTTCCACCAGCCCTAAAGAGCAGTGAGACACATTTGGAAAGGCACAGTTGCCCACTAAACTCAATTCTTATCCCAGAAAACATGTACTACAATAATCTATTTTGTGACATCTTGAAGGATCTCACATTCACTAGCACACAAGCTTTGTGGACAAGAACCCACTTCATCCAATGTGGCTGGGCTACATAGAGTCTAACCATATAAAGGAAGGAATATTAAGACCCACATCCTGTTTCACAACAGCTAACCAAAGATCTAAGGGATGCTCAAAGTCAGAAAATGGGAGCCCAGCTTTCACCCTTTTTCATCCTAATAACTGCCAATTCAGAGGGAGGCTGCCTTTAATCTTGGAGGGAACACACAGTGGGCATTCTTCCTGAGCCTGCCTTTAAAGCAATCTAAAATGGTAACCATAAATACATGGTCTGGTGGCAAATTCTATAAGGTAACTATGTATGAAATGCTTCCTTGTTTCTGTTCTAAATCATCATCCATATTTAGCATTTATACCAAGGGTAAACAATGGAAGACTATTTGCAGCCTCTGAAGTTTTATAGTTTTGTTGTTGCTGTTGGTGGTGGCTTATTACATGTGCCCAGAACTCCCCACCCCACCCCTTTCCCTGCCCCACTAGCTGTCATTGCTACTACCAGCACTCTTGGGTGGAAGAGGGAAAGAGGTGTGAAATTTTGCTCCCCAGCAATCTTAATGCAACTAAATTGCAAATCAAGAGGAAAAGAATCAAGTTTAGGATTACTGGGAGAGTTTTTCCAGCAATGTCTTCTCAAGAACCATCACAACGGTCCCAACAATGACAACCTTTGTGCTTCTAGGTGCACATACATGTGTATGAGAACTTCCAATTTGTGATTTGATACTACATGTGATCTTTAGTGCAAAAAGATTGTCCTCCTTTGCTTTGGATACTATATTCCAAGAGTTCAAAACACTTTGTTAGACTTGCAATTGCAATAATAATGATCAATTTCTTTTTGGAAATCCAAATGATATCTTTCCTCCAAATATTACATTCCTATTTTTTCCCAGATAATTCAGATGGCAAACAACAGCTGTTAATTGTGTTGAATCCAGGTAGTCCCTCCCAGTGACACAATGGTGTCTGATAGCAAAACTGGAAAAAAGTCTCTCTTCTCTGATCTACATCCTCAGAGGCAGAGAAAAAGGGAAATTTGAATTTCCAGCTGAAGTGCAGAACAACCATATTTATCCAATGATATGACAATATTGTCTTAATTGCTTTGAGAGCTGGGATTATAATGCAGCTAGTGATGGTTATAAATCCATCTACCTCATTAAACAGATTACCTGTCTATTGTTACCTGTGATACATCATTTAAGACACACTTAGGTACTGCTCCCATGCTGTCTAGTTTGGTTTTCCTTTTGGACCACATGGCGGTATTTATAGGGGACTTCCCTCATTTTACCTTTTCAATAACCTGGCAAAAAGACTGGCTTGAGAAACTGGTCCAAAGTCATCTAGTGAACTTGTGAACAAGTGGTGACTTGAACCTAGATCCTTCCAGCTCCAGTCCAATACCTTAGCTATTATATCATACTCATTCTCAGATACATCAAAGTTCCTTTCAGATGTTTGGGGGCGGGGGGGAAATAGCTACCTTCTATAGAATCTGATAATCAATACAGCAGGCTTAAAAGCATAGTCACACAATGAAAAAGCAAGTTCATTTGGTGATTCATGAAAGGATCTCACCTTCTTTCTTCATTCCTGCTCGAAAACATTTCTTTAGCCTACAATATCGACACTGGTTCCTTTTGTCCTTGTCTACCACACACTGCCTACTAAACCTGCAAAGAGAAGGAGAGAGACATGGGTTGAAAAGAAATCAATGTACAATTTTAACACAGAATGAATTATGTTTGCTGCAATAATACAGTATGAAATGAGGTACAAATTGCAGCCTTTTGATATTGTACATTGTATACCAAATGTCAGAAAAGATCCTCCTTTTTTCTTACATCTCTTCTATATCTTGCTTTTTTACAGACAGGGATCTTTCTTAGCCAGATTAAAAATCTACCTAAGATGCTCCTGTAGGCCTTCTGGACTGAGTGAAAAGGTAGACCACAGAGAAAACGAAAGGATGTTAAAAAAAAAAAAACAGAGAATGGGACCCAGGGATGTTCTTTTCATTTCATAATGTCCAGAATTAGAGTTGGTGGGGGGCCTTGTAGCTCAATCCCATGCTTGATGCAGGAAATCTCTCCATGATAGATGGCTCTTCAGCCTTTTCTATAAGAAGTCCAGCAAGGAAGAAAGTCACTTCTTAGTTGCTAATTGGTTTTGTTATCAAAACTACTCTTATTATTTATGAACTTTTTCCTTACTTCTAACCAAAATCTACCCGCCTGAAGGTAGGTAGATTAACCCTCTAGAACAGCAGAAAACATTCTTTTGGCCTTCTTTTATAAGACCACACTTAATGTTTTTGGAGGATGACATCATGCTCCCAACTCCTTTTTCTTCTATTTTCCAAGCTAAATGTTCTTCTTTCTCTCATTTTTCTTCGATATAGTTCTTGATTCAAGAAAGAACATCTCACAAAGTTGAGCCTTGTTACCCTTTAAATGCTAACCATTTATCTCATCACTTTAGAAATCTTTCTGGTCACTCTGCCTTCCTTACCTGCAGGAATACATATGGTTCTTCCTGACACTTCTTCTGAAGAACCCTTTGCAGCCATCACAACTGGATGCTCCGTAATGCTTCCCTGTAGCACGATCTCCACAAATGGCACACAACACACTGGCTCCAATGTTGTTGGAAGTATTGAGGTTTGTAGCTTCAGATGGGGAAGTGTCTGTTCAACAAGAAACATAGGAAGCAATCATGAACTAACTAGGACACAAACTGGAGGAAGAAATCACTAGGGGTATGCATGTCCACGCACAACCAACAGTAGTAGTAAAGCTTTAAGAAGCTCTCTTATCCATTCAATTTGTCAACACATTGTCCCAATATATATTAAATCAAATCTGCATTTTCCTCATTTTGTATTCATCATCTGCAAATCAAATATTAATTCAAACCAGTATTATCTATATGCTTGCAAACATGCTTTAGACTAAGGCTGAGTAGACACTGGCTTTGGGCACCAACCCTCCTTTTGAATCATTCCAAGATGCAAACCTTCACATTGATGAGAGGTTGCCCCATCAGTCAATGTGGCCAAGGGTCACCATATACTCTTGAGTCAGCACAGCTTGTAAATCTGGAGCTCACAAACAGCATCTTCAACCAATCATTGTTCAACCCCAGCTAGCCAATAGCTAAACACAGAGAACACAAACCAATCAGCTCTCACTCACTCCACTTCAAATATAAGAACTACTTCAGCTTCCAAACCCCATGAAGTAATAACCATCCCTTTCTTCTCAGGAAACAAGGAGGAGGAGCAGGGAGGGGAAGAAAGTGTTTCTAGCAATTCTTGCCCCAAAAACATAGTGTAGGACAGTGATGGCGAACCTACGACATGCATGTAAAACTGATGAACACACCAGTGTTCACCAACACCCAACAACAACTATTCTTCCTGTTTGAGTTACCAAAGAAACTGAATTTGTTTCACTCGTATTTCATTTTGTAATTATTTGGCGTTTCTTTGTATAATACATAGCACCACACATGATTGGACTGTATTTTTTTAAATAAATGAATATGTAAAGAATTGTTTCTCTTTTGTTCAGGGGGGAGGGGTGACACGCCAGCAGAGTCAAGTTAGGCATTTTCAGAATTTTTGACACACCGAACCCAAAAGGTTCACCATCACTGGTGTAAGAGTTTGTCCATCTGTATTAATGTGCATTTGGTTGTTTGCAGAAGCATTTTTCCTGACAGACAGACAGACTATGGGATCATTTGTAGGGGCAGGTTCAATTTAATACTATTAACCAACAGAGGAGCCTTCCTTTCACCATGGCACCAGTCAGCCTGTGAAGTTTGTTAACTATTATCAAAACAAAGAAGCTTCAAAGCCCTTCCTTTCAACATGGCACCAGATAAGCAAATCCAATGCTATACAGGCAAACTTGCAAGCAACCAAAACTCCATTTTGGGGTTCCTCTCCAGGCTGCTGTGTGTATGAAATGGAAGCAGAGGCATGAGAGGCAGTTTCCAATGGGGGGAAAAAACCAGTCCCCAAGTATAGATGAAACATTCTGGAACATTCAGTCTTGAAATAAGGGTGCATGGATGGGTGGACAGACAAACAGACATATCTTCAAGGGTTACCAGGACATGGAGTTTTCACTCCTTGCAACAGGTTACCAGTGATTTGCTGTAGACACTGTTTAATGAACAGGAATGTGCACATTAGAAGGGAGTTGATAAAATCATTCTGTGGTATGGCTCACTATTTATCTAGTACTTCAGATCATTTGAAATGCTCACTATACATTCATTTAGCTTTATTCCTTAAAACAACCCTGTATGGTAAGTTGGTACATTATCCCTGTTGCTGTAGATAGGGGAACAAGTGAGTGGCAGAGCTGAGATTCAAACTAGGTCTTGAATATGATTGTAAATAATACATTAACTAATCTCTTCAGATATTTATGCATAACCCTTTTGCTCAATGCTCAGAAAGCAGTGCACAATTAAAATGAATATCTAACAAGATAAAAATCAATATATCAGTTAAAAACAGAAACAAAAAGGAAAGAGAACTTTAATACACTAAAGTAGAGTAACATAAACTAATAAAAATGCCATTGTCACTAAAAGAAGATGGAATTGACTTAACCTCCCTACAATGGTTACTGCTACAGGTGGTTTCTGCTTTGAGTATTCACTAAACTCATATCTTTACACAGAAATTCCTACACTTTTATGAGATGTTCTTATTTATCTTGTGTAGGGATTTTGATTAAATCCACAGGGATATTTATATTTTTATAGTGAATCCCATTTTAACAAATATTTATTTATATCAGCAAATATTGTGTCAGGAAATATTTGTTTGCTCTTCATGGCTTATACATAATTCATCTGTATTGAATAATGAAGTTTGTGTTTGCATTTTTCCTCTTTAGTGCCTTAGCATTTTACCTTGTAGTTTTGTACAAATCCACACCTCTCTAAGTAGTGGGATATACAACTCAACTGCAAATTATACAGTTTCATATGGGAGAAAGAGGTCATTCATATGTGCTCTTCTCCCAAGACATCTGGGATTTTTAGGAAAGAATCAACACTTGAATTCAATTTAGAAATAAAGTGGAAGCCAATGCAATTATTTCAGTACTAGTGTTAAACGGTATGTAAAATACAGGACTGACAATACTTCTGCACATTTTACAATAGCTGTAATTTCCAAACAGAAATTTAAACAAGTAATAATTAAGTTCTGAATGTAACAGGTAATAATTAAGGTCTGAATTAAAGTAGAGCAAAAAGGAATGTAGTTGCTTTAGCAACAGAAGTACTCCTGATTATTGCTACCACCACTTTATATTCCAAAAGCAAAGATAGTGCCAAGTTCTAAACTTTGGTCTGTTAATGCAAAGGCTGCTACCCAGAAGAGGCGTGGTCCCAAATCCTGGGATGGTTTGCTTGTTGACTAATAGGCCCTTTATCTTGTTTGGATTGAACCTCAGTTTGTTCACCCCCATGCTGTTCTTTACTGTGATCAGATAATTGTTTAGCATTTCCACCATCTCCTTGCCATCATTTGAAAAAGAGAGACAGAATTGGGTGATATTAACATAGAATCAGCTCTGAAACTTCAAATGATCCACTCAGTAGTTCCATATCAAAACTAAAAAGCACAATATTGAGGAACTGCATATACCAAGGGTTTGAGCAATAGTCTCCTACCACAACTTTATAAGTTAAACCCATCGGAAAGTCCCATTCCATATTGACCAAGTACTATAGGACAGCATGGCCAACAGTGCTGAAAGCAACTAAGTGGTTAGCAAAGCTAAGAGACATGCACCTTCTGCCCAGTTTCCAGCATGAATCATCTAACAAGGTGACTGACGCTGTTCCAGTTCCAAGATCCAACCTATATTTAAATTAATTTAAATTATATATATGCTAATTAGTTTTGAAGTTATTACAGTTGACATTTAGACTATAACAGAATGTTTTATTGTTATATTGAAAGCTTCCTTAAGGATCTTATTTTAGGCTTAAAGTCACACATGTATATAACACATTCATTCAGTGCTTTTTGAGTATGAAAACATTTCACTTACACTGTTCCAACAACCTTGCAAAGTGAGTCAGTACTGTATTTTAATAGTATGGGTGGAGGAGAGGGGGTGAGAAAGAAATTAATAACATAGATAAGCTCTAAACAGGGACTTCCTGTTCCACAGTTTAGCTTATTCCCATGAAATGCAATGGTAGAATCTAGGTTGATTTCCAAAGCAGGAGGGCCAACTGAGTATATGGGGATATACCTAGCACTGCCTGGGCCACCACAATCAGTACTAATTATACTCTTCCAAATGTTCTGGAACCAACCCTTCAGGAAGGAGAAGCAAAACAAAACAGTGCTCTCTACTCCAATCCCTCAAAGAAAGATATTAGGGTCAATTATATTGAAAGCCTCCAAGAGATCAAGGAGAACCAGGAGGATTGCACTTCCCCAATCCCAGTCTCTCCAAAGGTAATCCACAAGTGTGACTGATGCAGTTTGTCTGCTGTATCCCATCCCTGAGTGCTAGGGATCCAAATAATCTGCTTCCTCATGTACACTAACGATGCCATATATAATCGGCAATATCAATGTTATTAATTAATCCATGATTTTCTCAACTGTGTTTGGGTTGCTGCTGGCCAAGATACTTACTAACCCAACATTCTAAGAGTAAAGGGCATTGACATTAGTGAACAAACATAACAAAGTGAGGAATTGTCTTCTTAGTGACTTATTTGTATTTTATTCAAAAAGGCACATTGAAGACTGTTTCTCTATATATGTTGGGTTTGTCATCCAGAACTTCCTTTTCCACTGCAAACATATTTTCTTCTCGATTCCACATTGGAACCTAACAATAAAAGTTATCTTCTGCTCTTCTGGAATAGCAAGTAGTGTAGTCTAATGGGTGCTGTTGCTAGCAACGATGAGTATGCACATTTGATTACTGAACACTTTTTCACAACATTTCACTATAAAAAGTTAAAAGGGTTAAGTAGCTACTCCTTCCCTGTACCAATTGACCCTACTTGTCCAGCAAACATTTCCAACAGAAAAAGGAAGCTCTGATAGAAAAATGTGAAGCTGCAAAATGAAGAAGGCAATGAACAAAGAGTTGTGATAAGGATTTGATAATAGCCAACTTGGCATCTCTTTGGTCACCTGTGTAACCAAGCAGCTATACAACAAATTGTACCAAGTAATTAAATGATACTGGTAAAGGGAAAGAGATCAAGATAAAGAGTTCATTGTATCATAAATCAAATAGATTGCTATTTTGCAGACTCTCCCTGGTGAGATCAGTGCTTTGTGATTAGTTCTTGTGAAAGTTGTTGCCTTATTTCTGCATTTATCTGTATGCATTAGCCAACTGGCAAATTCTTCTGAGTGATTTGCCTTGGTAATTGGCTGTGCTGTTGAACTCTTTTACTCTGATGAAGTTTCTCTTAACATTTAACTGGAATGTACGTTTCTGTAATTTAAGACTGCTATTCTGTGTCCCAGATTCCTGGATGACAAGAGTCATGACTGTTGGTATTTCTTCAAGAACTTGGAAAGGATTATTATATCCCAACACCTTCCCCTTTGTATTTCCAAGATTAAAGATACCCGATTTCCTTAGCCTGTCCTCAAAGAATTAGTTTTATTTGATCATCTCTATCTGCCCTTCACTTCGCCTTTTGCAGTTTCATGAATCCTCCTTAAAACACAGTAACCACAAATGAACAGAGTGGAGTGTAACCAATGTAGACAATAGCAGAACTATTACTTCCTTTGACTTGAAAACTATATTTCAGTGGATATATAATTTATAATTATATGCATCTATAATTGCATTTATCTTTTTAGCAGCCACATGCATTCAGGTTGTGATAGGATTCTGCAGTATATAGCCTTTAATAATTTAGTAAAGTTTTACAAAATGAAGAACATGGAGTATGTGCCTCCCTGTGTACACAAGCTATATTTATGTAGAGAGAGGACTGTTCCTCACTTCAGTCAATTTCCAGCAGGTGTCAGCAGCAGCCACACCCAAATATCAATACACACTTTGTGGTGGCCCTAGATACTACATCCAAGCTTTTATACAAAAACCTATAAAAGTCTGACCATAGGTGAAGGCAGGAAAAAAAAAAAAGAACATAACTTAATACAAGCTCGTTCATTACTATCTTTACTAGTTTGGAAAGTTACTTTCTACACACTACCTTTCAGAAACATCACTTTCACTTTAGTCACCTCTCTTTATTATTACCTTTTCAATATTAACTTAGAAGCAATACTTCAAAAATATAAGAATGAAGAATTGGGAGCAATATTCCAAATAAAACATTGAGTGGAAGGATGAGTTAATTTTCAGCAGTGTCTATATATTTTATTTATTTAAAATACTTCTTTACTACTGGTTGAACGGGATCAAGTTACCATTTATCCTAATTTTGACCAGGTTGGTTCTATTTTCATTGCCCAGGTATTATCACTAAACCTTCGATAGATATTCTCCAAAGAATGCTGGGAATTGCAGTTTTGAGAGAGAGCTGGGGATTCCCTTGCTTCTCCCTAGAACAAATTCCACAGTTTCATGTTTATGTACAGGCCTACAATTGTCTTTCCATTTTAAATGTCCTAAAGCCTTGTTGCATGACAGTAAGGAAATAAGGTACCATTTCCAGAAAATATAGAATGCATCTCTCTAAGAAGAATAAAAATTGTCATAAATGAGCCCATTTTTTATTTCACAGCATGCTATTTTCCAAATGTTAGAAAGTTCTGAATTTTAATGCATGCCACTGAAGCTATCAGACTCATTGAGGCAATAAGATACGCAGTATTATGCCAACTAAAATAAAGAAAAGGATCAAAGGAAAGACCACAGCCTTTATGCAGGAAATGCATAATAGAAGAAAACAGACTGAGGTTATACCTAATCATGATGGAAGTAGTAATGACAACTTCTTATAAAATCCGACACGAAGCATGAAAGTGTCCATATTAAGACTCTAGAAAATATTTTCTGAATTCCAGAACTACATTAGCAATATTGGTTAGTCTTTTATTTTGGAGACTGGAGGTAAATGTGCCAAAGAGGGTTGTTTTTTGTTTAAATAAAAACAAATTTTTAGAAGTTTCAGCAATGGAATAAAATAACAGCTCCTGTAGGAAAATGAAAGTCAAGGAAGCCAAAGTGCAGCCTATTGTGCTCATCGACTCCTTCCTACAAAACTTCTCAAAACTATCTGCAGCCATCTCACCGGGCTACTTACAACCTTGGCAAAGAAAACTGGGAAGTGGAGCATGGTGAATGTATCTAAACATTTGATCTGCAAGGCAGGAAGCATCTGGCCTACATGTGTCCCCAGACACAAAATCACTAGGTTGAATTTTGCAAGCCTTTGTTCCCATTGATAATATGAACTTACATGACTCCAAGATAATCATAAACATTGCAATAATATAATAATATATATTATAGGGGGTGTTGCACTAGATATAAGCATTACTATGGGAAATAATAATAGTAATAATAGTAATAATCATGATCATCGTATTTCATCATATATTTCCCAATCCTGTGTGGGATTGTGTGCGCACTCAGAATTAAATTCTATTATGTTACGGAATCGTATTCTCAAATATGAATGCATAGGGTCACAGTGGCAGGCTTCTGATTCTGCTTCATTCTCACTGCGGTATATTATGGCACAGACAATATGAAACATTTTCATTGGTATGATGTTATCAAAAGAATCATTTCATTTCCTAATGGGCCCTTGGACCTCAATCATTTCTTGAACAAGAAAAAGTAAAGGGTTGCATTGCTCCTTTTAAAACCTACTCATACAGGAACAATCACCCAATTTCATTTATTTTCCTTGTATACTCCCCAACCATGCCTCCTTCTGGGGCTTCTTCCTATGTTTTCCACAGCCAGATTTGTGTGAAGTGTGACAGCAAATTATAAGATGGTTTCAATTCCTATACCACAATCATCCTGTGAAATGTCAGCTGGTCAAAGCCAAGCAGAGTCCCAGACAAACAAAATCTTATGCGGAAAACATTTGCGCCTGCGGGAGCAGAACCTCCATGACCACCAGGCTTTTCCTTATAGGGGGAAGAAAGAAATAAGCATACTGTAATCACGTCTGCTCCACACTATCTGGTGGTTGCTGCTGTCAGAAAAAATGGACTTCTGAATCCTTCCTGTCCCCAACCCCAACTTTGACAGAGAAGAACAACCCTCTGAAATGGACTTACCACTGCCCATTGCCAAGACTTGCATGTTCTCAAACTCCAGTGTCGTGTATGCAGGATCTAAAGCTGCACTGTAATCTGCCATCTCCATGTCTATCAGGGCTTTGGAAAGGCGCATTATCATCTGCAAACACGGGCCAGATTGCAGTGATTCCACAGCCAGAGGTTATTGGCCCCCTCAACCTCTCCAACTGATTTTGCCGGCGTCCCCTATCTGTTGGCCTTTATTTCAGATATTTCTCTGAAAGAATCTGCTGCCCTTCAAGGCCTATACTACCCAAATGGGTGGAGGCAAGAGGCAAGGGGGGTTAATCGTTAATCATCTCACCCACTAGTGAACACTGCTTCGCTCAGCTTCTTGCTTCTTTCTGCTTTGCTTTTCTCTCTCTCTATTCCCTGTTGACGATTGTTTATGACTGGCTTCGTCACCAGCTTGTGGCTGATTTCTGCTCCAGGACAGGTGAAAAAGCATATGGAAGAGTGTTCAATCTACACGCAGCTTTCTCCGGTGCAGTGTGGTACCTAAGGTGTAATTGTTAGGGTTGCTTTATTGACAGCACAAGCTGCAAGGATCAGTTCTGAAATGTAGAAGGAATGCCATTTCCATCTTCCTTCTGGAGCTGCTGTCCCTCCATCTATCCTTTCCCTTCCTCTCTTCTCTTCTCCCACGCCCTGTCATTTCTCTGTTGGATGAAGGTCATCAGAATAGTAATTTACACACTGTCATACACAGGAACAATGTGGGACTTTCATTTTACTTCCCTATAAAATCATGTTTTACAGGCTCTGACTTCATTATCAACAACTCCCCTCCACAGCATTTACCTACAATAGATCTTTCAGTGCCAGGCACGTAAATGCAAAATGCTGCACTGGCTATGCGCATGGATCCCCAAACCCCACCTTTTTGGTGATCCTCTCAGCATAAAGAGTACAGTATTTGGACCAGGTGACATCTGATGCAGAATGACCGAATTAGCTTAAGTTTCTTGTTTAGGATGTAAGAACAGCTGCAAAAGATTCAGATTAGCTTGGAGCAGTGGTATCCATTGTTTCTCCTTAATCATTTTCCTGAACAATGGATACCACTGCTCCAAGCTAATCTGAATCTTTTGCAAACTGCTATGAATCTGGGCAGTATAACACAGGTAGCTGTCTGGTCTCTCCCCCATCCCCTTTTTTTCCTAGTTAGAACTTATATAGGGGTTGGCATCCTGCAGTCCCAAGTCTTCACCAGACACCCTCATCATTTTGCAACCCCATTGTCAATCTTCCCACCATTTTCAGATGGCAAACACAAAGAGGTAGTGTAAGTCCTAAAATAGACTTCCTACAGTTAAAAGGCACACATCTTAAAAAAAAAAAAAAGTAAAAAAAAATAAATCCCAGTCCCACTATTTATGATATGGATTTGCCCACTTGCATCACTGACTTATTCCCTGAAAAAAATTAAAAACTTCTGTTGAGAAAAAGTTTCCCACCCCTAGGCTGGTAGCAGCTTCTTCGGGGACAGTTTGAATCACAGGTAAGGTGTAAGTGAGAAACTAAAACGCCACACTTCCAGCGCTACTTTCCTGAGCCTACTACCATTTTTAAGCTGAAAAAATGACAGCAAAAGAGCCTAACATGGATTTTCCTATAGTTTTTCAGTTTGCCAAGCACAATGTGACAATCTAGACTGATAAAAGTTGGATGTTACTACCAGGTACTAGTGCTTTTTGAGGTTCTAATCAATTTTTGCCACTTGCATTTGTTGGCAAAAACATCTACACCCAAGCCTACAAAAGAATATTGATTATGTTTCTGCTGCTCACACAAGGTATTTAGCTACTGGCATTTGGTACAATATGCCCTGGCTTCATCTTTTCTCTGCAATGTTCTTATGATATTGCTTTCATTTCCTCCTGAGCCCATGAAAGAGAAGCAGTCTTAGGCTGACCTTAGTTCTACTGATGTGTTTTCCTGCTTAAGCCAGCAACAGCCAACAACAACCATAACTACAGTTCCCCATTTATTATATTGGGGGTGAAGTTAGATAGCTAATAAATGGATGGCATCAAAGTGGCACTTATTGTCATTTTGGCCTGACACAGACACATCCTCTTTCCACAGGTCTTTGGTAAATGTCATCTGCTGCCCTTCTACTGTTTTCTCCCTAAAGAGCTGGACATAGCAGTGATGTGCCAGATCTACAGATTAGTGCCAGCTTGTCCAGCTGGCAGTATTGTAAATGTTTTAACTCCATGTCTCTTACCAGTTTAGCATAAAGCTGAAACAAATAATGGAATTATAGGACCACGGTCTTAAATAGAAAACTCACAGCAGGTAATAGAAGCCTGAAAGGGGGAGAATGCCCAATCACTCAATTTATCCTTAATCATATATATCTACTAATTTATGGTTCAGGAAGTTTATTGTCTAAAGAAATGTATCTCTATTTTGGACAATCCAGCTAAGCTTCTTCCAATTAATTTAACTGGAACCTTCTGGGTCTTAAAGGCTTTGCTTTGTTCTCTACAACCTATTTTATTCTCTTAAACTTGCTTGCCAAATTTCACCTATTGGCCACTAATTAGACATTTTCTCTGCGCTATGCAGTGCCCATATTGGTTATGAAATCACACTTGAATTCTTTTTTTTTTTTAGTTCCAAGAATTCATCTGAACCAGATAGAACATCAAGAGCATACTTTTTATCTACATACAGTATGTTTAATAAGTACAATACTAATTTACAAAGAACTAACCATTGTAATTACTGCCAGCTTTTCAGTATAATACAGCTAATGAGGATCTGTACTTGATTTATGTAATTATTTGGCTGGCAAAATATATTCTACTTACATACAACTTTTCTGAAATGTAGTAAATCCCAGTATTTCAGTAACTGGAGAATGAAATATGCGGTAATGAACATATGAGTACATGTTTTGTGGGATGTAAGGAAATGCACATTTAATAATATTGAGGAAGGGCATGGTAGGATGTTAAAAATGAATTTAAAAGGCCATGTGTTGTAGTAGTTAAAATGCCAGATCAGGGAGAACTGAGCATACATTCCTGCCAACCCCAACACTCATAGTATTAGGCAAGCATGTTCTCTCAAGCCCACCTTATCTTATGTCTGCTGCAAAAACAAAATACGATAAGCCCATGCATGGAAACTTAGCTCCTTAAATGAAGAGTGGGACACAGATGTGATGAGTTTGCTGCTAATCAGTTTTTGTTGTTGCATTTGAGTCAGTCTTGACTCCTAGCAACTACCCGGATGAGTCCCAGCAATGTTCATGGCAAGATTTTCAGAAGTGGTTTGCCATTGTCTCCTTCCTAGGGCTGAGAGAGGAGGACTGGCCCAAAGTCACCCAGATGGCTTCGTGCCTAAAGTGAGACTAGAACTCACGGTCTCTAGCCTGGTGCCTTAAACACTTAAAAAGAGTCACATGGCTCTGTTGTATGAACTCATCCTCTGCAATGGTAGAACTCTGGGTTATCCTACAGCTACTTTTCTCTACAGATCTTAGACCCACATTTATGCAATGAATTGGTTACTGTGACTGAGGAGGGGTTTTATGATACACTATAAATTATGTTGTGTAAAACCAGATTAATAACAGTAAATCAATGTTATCATTTTGAATATCAGCTAAATTGCACCAAAGAGCCAATAATAATTAATGATTATGGCCTGTTCCTTTCATAATGAAAACATCTTATCTTTTGCAACCCCTATGATTTAAACTGCAGATAATAAATTAAAATTTCTGCAGGAAGTTTGAACTGTTCTTCAGGAACAGCCAATGATTTAATGTCTAATATAAATCTCAGTGGATACTCTCTGGCCCTTCAATTGGCAATTCAGAAGCAAGAAGGAGTACATGAAAGACAGCAGCAGCCCACTCTATATAACACTAGAGAAGAGTAAAATAGAGGTAAGAAGACATGTTAAAGGAAGAAACAGTGTAATACTAGAAGTGTGAGAAGTGGCCATGAAACCAAGAGTCAGCTGCTTTTGCAAATGGAGAAGAGGGCAAAGAGATACCGACTTATCTTTCTAAGTGCTAAGAACTGGCACTGGAGACAGAAGGTATCTCACACTGCACCATTTAATTCACACCTGTGTTACTAATGCTTTTCTAATGCAGTTGTTGTGGGGAAAAATGGGAGAAGTGAGCACTATGTATGTCACTTTGAACTCCTGAACAAAATATGGGATATAAATCTAACAAATACATACAGGTACAGTGCTGAGAAAGGCACTCCTACTTTTAATACCCAGCACTTACAGATGGGGCTGAAAGTCACCTCCTGGTCACCAGAGCAAGTAGAGGATTGCTATGCACGCCCACTTTGCACCACTCCTGGACATGCTCCGGAGCTGACTGTCCCCATGATGGTACCACATTTTCAGAGCTGGTCCAGTGTAGAAGCATCCACAGGATCCTACTGTTTCCCCACTTCTATCAGAAGGATGAAAGCACTGTTGCGGCACAAACTCTGCCCCTTTGGGGCGTGTCTGTGATGTCACAACCTACTTAGAAAAGGGTTGGGGGTTGTGTTGTGGCACTACTTTCCTTAGACTGACCCTATTGCCCCTTCACAGATGCTGCTGGGCCAGTATTTCTCTATCTCTTTGAGGTATTTGAGATAAAGCAAAGATGGACTTTTTAATTTTCTCTGCAGCACTGGGACATATGGGTGGTTTGCTTTTCTGTTGGCTCTGCTCTTACTTCATTCTGTCTCCCAGCTGCTTTGCAAGCAAGCTCTAGCTGAGAATCCTCTGCAACAGAACTTCCAATGGAAAGAACATAAATAAACTTATCAACAAACCTGATCTTAATACTTTTAGTCAGTGGTTAGTCTATTTCACAATCCCTGTATAACAATCCACCAGGCTTGATTTCCTCTACTTGTATAAGCAACAAGCACCTATCTTCTGATCCCAGCTTGTGGCCTCAGAAGTGATAGTACTCTTTCCACACCCCCAACATACAAACATAGAGGTTTTATGGCATGGTAGTTAAGATGTTAGATGAGAACCCAAGAGGGCCAGGTTCAAGTCTACTCTCAGCCATGGAAACTCACTATGTAACTTTGGGCCAGTCATCTCTCTCAGCCCAACCTAATTCATGGGGTTGTTCTTGTGGGGATAAAGGATAGAGAGATCCCCATGGAAGCCACTTTGTTCACCTGCTGGAATAGCATGATAGAAATAAAATAATAGTAGTAGTAGTAGTAGTAGTAGTAGTAGTAGTAGTATAGGTGGGCATGGAATGTTAAAAGTACACCGGACAGTTGAAGAAGAAAAATGGACACTGGAAGAATATCTGAAGGAGAGTGAAGAAGATGCACTGAAGCTAGTACACCACGAAGGCTTACTGAATATCAAAGAAACCAAACTGGCCTATAAGAAAGACCAAATGAAGAATAGAAAAGAAACATGGCAAGGCAAAGTATTACATGGCCAGTACAAACAAACAAACAGACAAAACTAGCAGGCAAAGCAGATAACAAGACCTGGCAATGGCTAAGAGCAGAAAAGTTGAAGAAAGAGACAGAGGGGCTAATTCTGCCTGCACAAGACCAAGTGTTAAGAACAAATGCATATAAAACCAGAATTGAGCAACAATTCTGTTTAGCAACAGAAAGCAAATGCCACCTTCGTAAAAAAGCTGAAGAAACAGTGGACCACCTAGTTAGCTGATATAAGAAGATCATACAGACTGACTACAAACAATGGCATGACAAAGTAGCAACAATGATGCATTGGAATATCTCCAAGAAGTACCATTTGCCTGCAAGCAAGAACTGGTGGGACCACAAAACAGACAAAGTAATAGAAAATGAAGAAGCTGAAGTGCTCTGGAACTTTAGAATCCAGACAGACAAGCACCTGCCACATAATACTCCAGATTTAACAATTGTTGATAAGAAAGACAAAAAAGTCTGGATAGTGGAGATTGCAATACCTGGAGACAGCAGGATAGAAGAGAAAGAACTGGAGAAAATCACAAAATACAAAGACCTGCAAAATAGAAATAGAACGACTGTAGCAAAAGAAAGCAAGGATAGTACCAATAGTAATAGGCGCCTTAGGCGCAATCCGAAAACATCTGGAGTGCCACTTGAAGACCATTGGCATTGATGAAATCACCATCAGTCAATTGCAAAAGGCAGCTTTACTGGAACAGCTTACATCCTGTGACGATACCTTTAACACTATCAAACAACATCTGCCTATCCCAAGTCCTTGGGAAGGACTTGATAGGTGAATGGAAATGCCAAATCCAATCTAAATATCTGGCTGACTGTGTGATCAACCATCATCATCATCATCATCATCATCATCATCATCATCATCCATTGCATACTATAACCCAGATTAGATCTGTGGTGAAAAACTTCTAGTTGCTGAACTTTAGCTCTCACCAAGCCGCAAAACCAGCATGGCCAATGCTGAGATACTGGAAGTTATAATTCAGCAACGATAGGCAGAAGTTCTCTACTCCTGGTGTAGATCTTTTGTATGAACCCATGAGATTCCCCAATCTACAATATCCCTTTTTCTCACAGGAGCTACATTCCTCTAGAAGCCCATAAACAGGCAATAGATTTTCCCTGCTGTTGCTCTCCAGGAACTCATATTGGGTGACATGTTAATGGCTGTCAATCTAATTGTTCTAGATAGTCCACTATTGACTTGAGAGGAAGACCACGAGCTTGCACATCTCAAACTTGAGCTTCTCTGAGGAAATGGAGCAGGCTTCTGAAATGTGACTGTTCAACATATCATGGTTACCCCTTGAAAGAACATATCCTGGTATTTCCTCTTCAGCTAGGAGCCTGCTGAGGCAATAATTCATTTGCTTGATAGAAAGAAGCAATGGAATAGAAGAGGGTCAGAAAGGTAGAGAAAGAGCCTCAACAACAACCCCATTGAGGGATCTTTCATGCCAATCCAAACTTGGATAGGTTGATCCCTATGATTAGATAAATGTGTACAGACATCAAGTTAAACACGCACAGGATTTGCTATAGTGTCTAGTATAATATCATAAACCCAGCTTGTTTTGCTCAGTTTAGCAAAACAAGCCTTAACTCAAACAAGCTCCTAACTAGGTAAGGCCAAAAAAAAAAAAGATAGTTTCCTCTCATACAAAGTCTGAAAGGATTAAAGTTACTAGAAATAGAAATGAAAAGGTGCATGTACAAGGCTAGTAAGGCAGGGAGTTTCTTAAGGGGAACCGAAGGATTAAATGCTTGGAAACTGAGAATGAATCATAAACCCTTTCACCTCTACTGAAGATGACTCAGATGTACTGCTGGTGGCTGACATTAAAGTCCTAGAGAATACTTGTTTTCAGGTAACCCTTTGGCAGCTCTGTGCAGATATGCATGGCGTGGTAGCAATAGCCAATTTCCTACTTCAGCATTATGGAAGAGAACATCTTTCCCCAGTTATTGCAACTGATTGTACTTTTGTTCTAAATGAAGGAAAGATATGCCTGAAAAATTGGAAAACTAGGAGTGCACAGTCTTCAAAGCACTAGATAAAAATGTCTAAAAGACAAAATGGTTATGAAATTGGAGAGCTGTTTCTATAGGGAAGGGTAAGAGTGTGAAGTGATAAGCTTGCCTGGCTTTACATTTGTTGTACTTTTTTTAAAAAAAAAAGAATATTCCAATTGCATCCTCTGATATAGAATACAATATAAAAATATCTTTAAAGGTCTAAACTCCACATCTCAGAGTGCTCAGAGAGGAAAAGATATTAGCACCCCTTGTACAAGCGAGGGCTGTACTGAGGGAAGAATAATACATGTCCCTTTCTCCACAACTCTTATGGGACTTGCATGGGTTCTGGGAAGCTGAGATGATTAACCATTGGCTCACCTCCTGTTTCAGAAGAAAAGCTGCAAAGACAGATTTTCAGTGTTTACTCTAGAACTGCAGAGCAGACAGTTTTCTTTAGGCAGGAACTCCTGTCTCATTCCACCTCCTGGCCCATGGCAACAAAGCAGCCTGCCATGATCTCGCCTGTTCCCCACTAACTCCCTGCTGGGGAACCTCAAATCAACACAGAGAGAGGTAGTTGGTGGATGGTCTAGCAATCTCATCATGCATCACGCTGAGGAACCTTTGTGTTACACAAGTAAAAGCTGGTCTTGAAAGCTGTGTGCTTTAGGCAAAATGAAGTAGTTGCCATCCATCCGGGTTTGCTAACTGAAGCAGCTGACTCATCCTGATGTAATTTTAAGGCGAGTCCAGAGAATCCCCCACTGCATCTGAGGGTGGCAAATGAATTTAGAGGTGCAGGCATTATGGAACATCCAACTCTGTCTTCCAACACCTCCTTTGCTGCTGGCAGCCACCTCACTATGCCTAAGGGCATGGCTTACCGTGAGGCCTCCCTTGCTTTAAAATCATTTGGGTTTCCTCTTCTTTTCATAGAGATGAGCGCACGTCCTGTCGCAATTCTCAGTGTACAAAACACTGTACGCGTGGAGGAGCAGCCTATGACTGTTCCATTCACCAGGCCATGAGATAGGTAAGCCCGTTCGGGCACAGCCCTGAGTTACAAGATTAAGAACTAAAGTCCTAGGGGAATCCACGCCAGCACAATCATCTCTCAAACCATCCCTTCTGCTTTTCCCCCCCCTTTGAAATTTCAAATTCCAGTTTGTGGACAAAGTCCTACCTATCTGAGAATATAGATCTCCGACCACTGACCAAACTCCATTCCAAGTGACAACTTAGTTATGCTTTTTCCCAGGCTCTGACATTCAATGTTTGGAACTACTGGGGAGATTGTAGATCAGCTCGCCTCGGCCTGAACTGCTCTTGCACCTTGAGAGAATGGATTCTGGCTATTTGTGTGACCATTGGGAAGAGGATTCCTTCTGATTGCCAGTAACAAAGCAGGTAGGAAGATCCCCGACGCCTGCAGTAACTTCAGAGCTCTATTTCAAAGGAGAAAGATGAAAACATCTATTGTGCTTGAAGTAGTCATTTTGGGCCATACCTTAAGATTAAAAAAAGAAAGACAATGTGAAGGGGGCAGGGTACTGAAAGCCAAAGAGATAGTAAGAACGAACTCTTCCAATTGGAGGCACTTGATGTAGTTAACAGATAACTCCAGTACAGCTTTCTCACTCTTCATCCTTTCCGATTCTCTCTAGATTAGGGCAAACTTACTTTTGTGCTAATCATTTCTTGGCTAGGTTATCTCAGATGAAAAAATTAACAGAGAATAGTTTACTGCATGACTTGCTCACCACAGCAAGAAATGACACCAAAAGCTGTCAAGCAAAATTTTCAACCAGTTTGCTCTTTAAGATCCTGCACTGAACCTAGACACCTAAGTTTAAAGTGTGTCTGTGTTTTTTAAAGAATGATTTTCCCCTCCCCCTCTAAAGTCAATATTTTGTTCCTGCCCCTTTTCCATGACCCGAGGATATATTTGCTTTTTGGCTATTTCCAAATGGAGATGATACCCCCTCCCTCCCCAGCTTGTATTTTGTCAGACTTAGTAAATAGGGATTGTCTTTCCACACCATCAAATCCCATTTGCCTTTTGCCTAAATTCATGTCTTAACAATTACAGAGCCATTCTCCCCTTCCCCCATGTGTTAATAAGCACCCTTGTGGAATTCTGCTGAATCAGAAGGATGCAGAACATTTATGGGTTACTAGCCAACTTGGTGGGGGGAGGGAAGGAGCAGGAATAGATGTCAGAGGGAACATCCACACTGCTGCTCATAAAGGGGTCAGGCATGCAAATGGTGTATGAATCTGGCCCTCCAGTCACACAGAGCTTGCAAACTCATTACTTTCTGGCCCTTTGAATGACAACTAGGAGTTGCTGTGAGGCTAGCCAGGCTGTTTAATATTTGTAATTGGCTTCCAAGTGACAGTGGTGATAGAGCAACAGTGGGGTAAATCTTGGAAAGGGTCACTAGACCCACATTTCCACAGGATGTTTCGTGCATTTGGGATTAACATTTTAAAAAAATACTAAACCCCAAAGCTAGGAGTTTCTTACAAAGCAACATCTGAAGTCAGATTTTTTTTAACTTTAATTTCCCTAATAGACACATAGTGTTAGACCTTTCAAAAGATTCAGGGAAGATGCCCATAGGGGAAAAAAGCTCATGGCATTCCCATGGTTTTAATAAAACTGCAAGGTAAATAGGAAGCCAATAAGTAAAACCTTCCCTTTCCCTTCCTCTTCATGTTCAAAAAACTCCCAACAAATCAAAACCGCTTCACTCGGCCCCATAAATGTCATTTGTGCTCTGCAGCTGTTTAAGACAAAGCTGCAAAGCTATCAAGACTGCACAGCGATCTTCACATTCCTTTCTGATAATAGTACAACTTGCCAACCAGCATCTCCTTATGGCACCTTTCCCTAATCTGGGTGTCCTCCAGATGTCTGGACCATCTCTCATTATTGGTTATCTGGAGGAGTATGGCTGACAGAGAATTCTGATAGCTCCACATCCATACATCTGGAGAGTACCCAGGTTGGAGGGAAGTGTCTTAGGGTTTCCTTAATCTTAACCACAACAAGATTTTTGTGCTAAGGGTCAAAAATTAGTAGGTGGCTGAAGCTTGTGGGAAATTCTCAGTCAGCCAATATTACCAACTTGACATGGATATAAATTAGCAGGACATCAAGAGTTTTAACAGAAATTCACACAGCCACTTGCAATGGATAGAACGATGTAATGTATAAAAGAATAATACAAAAATAAAACTTGTTAATTTTTTCTGTCATCAACCATCCCCTGCCATCCCAAATTTGATCATCATATACTGTGAATTACTGATGGCGCAATTGGTGATTACTCTGGGATGGCATAATGATTAATATATAAGGAATCCTGTCCTTTTGGAAAGCCACTGGTTGTTCCCAGAGTTTTTTTATTTACCCTGCTTTCTTTACAGAGATATCCAGACTACAGCATCCTCCATTTGTAACTCTCTTATGTTTTTCCCATCATATCTTGCTTTTATTTATCAAGGAAAATCCATACAGACTTGAAAAAATGCCTAAACTGCTTCACCTTAGCTTATTACTATCCGGAGGCACTAAAATACAATGGCTAAAGCATTTCAGTGAAAATTATGATTTGATGATTCTTATTGTCCTGAAATTTCACTCCAACCTTGGAAATGCAATATCCTTCAGAGTTTAAGATGGATATATTTCCAGGTAATAGGGTCATAGCAATGATAATAAAAATATATTGTATAGATATTAACTAGTTTTATTTACTTGTTTCTATAGAAAGCAAAAATTGAAGATTTTTTGCAGAACAAGTGGAAGTCAATTATAAAATTGTGTGAGTGAGGAAGGACAACTGCTGGCAGTCAAAGCTTTATCTGGACGCATTTAGAAACAGCTAGAGTGAATCTGATTTTGGACAGAGAGGAAGACAAGCATAGCATTTTCATCAGGAATTAACTAGGATGAAATATCTTGACAAATGAGTAGCTATTGCTCTCTGATTCAAAATTAATCCTTTATGCTATTTGCTATTTACCATTTTGTTCTCAGAAAGTTCAGCTTTCAGAGTTTAAAAAAAATCCTTGCATATCAAAAATATATACCTACTCTCCAACATTCCTTTTCATTCAAAAGAAAATAAATGTTTTAGCACTAACTCTGAATTTCTCACTTCTCTGGAAAGAGGGAAAAGATTAATAATATGAAATTGCTTGGTTTTCTCCATGATGCTGTTGATTAAGGGAGATGCAGTCTATTGTATCTGAAAGGTAACAAGTTGCTAAGGATTGAAGGCCATCTTGAATACATGTGTCTAAGATCTCCAGAAACCTCAAAATATTGCCAACTAATTTTTCATGTACCACACAGGAAAACTTTTCAATACATGACTGAAGAGTAATCATATTATCTATTTTTAAGGCTTTAATTGGTGTAAATGAAATAAAATGAACTTTTCTTTTTGTCTTGGGCTTGCCCACAATTTTGGGGAGTGCAGTTATTGGCGTGCCACTCAAAAGCCAAATGCAGCCTTTGATGCAGCAAAAGATGTGTACCTCTGACCTGGCAAATGTATGATAGAAAAATGAACCTGTCCAGAATGAATAATTTCTGAATGTTCTATACAATGGTGGTCTTTAATTATTCTGTTATCCTTTTATTTTGTTTTTCTGTTATTCTCTTTATTTTGTTATTCTATTAGTGTCTTTTGGGTTCTAGGTGCTTGTTGTGTTTTGTTTTTCATGCTTTTCTTTTTTTACATTTCCATCAAATTATAAGCCACCAAGAATTGCTTTTGCAAGTTGGGTGGCCGTACAAATCAAATCAAATCAAATCAAATCAAATCAATCAATTTGAACCAAGGACTTCTTAATTCTTAAATCAGTCTTTCAGGGTGCTTTCAGATGAAAAATTCCTTGTACTACCAATCCAAAAGTATACAGTGATTTGGTCTTATCCTTTGTGATGGATTTTCCTTCGAAAGAAATATAATGGAAGATTGTACAAAACATGGATGAACAATACCTGGATTGCTATAGAACACATCTGTGCATGCTTTGAAAATTTCACATGTGTAGCACCTTCCTGGCACTAATTAAAGGAGCTATGTCTTGTTTTTGGCTTCCATGCAATTCTTAAAACAGTAGCATCTTTTTGAAGGCTCGCCTGGAAGGTGGAAAAAAGATGTGGCTGCCTTAATGAATAACAGGGAGGTTCTGTGTTTGTGTGAGGTCAGAAGCTCTTCTTCCAACATATTTTTGAACTGCATAGAGCACTACTATAAAAGTCCTTGAGTGAGGCAGGGTGATTGTCAAAAAAAGCCTTGTCTCGAAGCCCCTTTTAACCACCAAATTGCAACAACCAGATAATATATTGTCTAATACAGGGTTTCCTAAAATGTGAGGTGTACCTCCCTTGGGGAGGTGCAGACAGAGTGCAGGGGTGGAGTGAAGAACCTTTTAGTTGTACATTGTTACAATGACTCCACCTTTCCCAAAGTTTCATTGTATTGTTTTCATTGTTCATTTGTGTTCATTTTGGTGTTTGGATTTTTAGGGGAAGTATGTACATTAAGATTACAGTAAAGGGATCTGTGACGGCAAAAAATGTAGGAACTCCTGGTCTAATAGGACTGTGCACTTTTTGAAAATGATTTGTAAGAAATGCTTCCAACCTCACACAAGGATAACATCTTTTTGCTATTTATTAAGAAAAGAATAGAATTCACTTTAATGAATGGATGCCTTAAAGCAGGAGCAACTTTTTTTCAGGCTACCTTAATGAGAAGTATACAAATGCTCTTCTTCCACTTATGTGAGGTCCAAAAAAAATTTTTCAGATAGTTTTCAAAGCACGCACAGCCTTATTGTGTAACATTTAGAGGTCTGTACATTAAAACAAAATGGGAAAGTCTTCAGCCAAGTTACTTTTTAAAAAATCCCTATCCTCATTCAGGTACACGAATAAAAGGTCCAGCAAAATAGTTTTTAGTGAAGATAGGAATTTAGAAAAGGGAGCATAGATTTCATATGTTTAGCCATTCTCTCCCCCACCCCCCTTTGTATCATATGACTGGTCACTGCGGTCTCACACAGTTGTTTGTTCCAGTGCTGATCTCCTGAGTACTATCTATTGATCTAGCCTTGGGTGTCTAGACCAGTTATTTCTAGAAGGTTCCTGTTTATCCCATAAGATGTGATGTTGCCAGGACCAAATGGACCAAGGACTCTTCTCCTTCCCTGCAGAAATTATCGTGGCCAACTGCTCTGTAAGGAAGAAAAACAGAGCCACTAATGCTAGGGAAGGAAGTGCCATCTGCGATTCTCTGAATAACCCCCCTTTCTCACATGATTATAATGGGAATGATGAAACTGCTGCCAGAGGCTCTTTTCCTTCTGTGTTGTGTCTTTCCCTTCTGCCATCTGCCCCTGAAGGCATGGAATGTTTGGTTTTTATTATTAAGTAAGCCACCTGGACAGCTTTTGGGGTGAAAGTGCTGGTTATAGGTACATAAATACAAACATTAAAAACACATCATAAAAACAACCAAAAGAGAAACCAGTAATAATACCCTCAAAAAACCCCAAGGTACCACCTTAGGGAAATACAAAAAAGAATTAAAATGTCCTATCTCTGACACAGCTTTGCAAATTATCCTGCCCCAAGCCCTGCTGGAAAAGCCAGGCTTTAAAGCTTTCCTAAAAGAGAGCATGGGTTGGGTCAGGGATATCCAGGGATGGGGGTAGAGGATGAATGCTGTTCCAATGGGTGAGATAGCAACAGAAGAGACATGCCTCCCAAGTCCCATAGGATGGCATTATTTTGTTACTGGGACTTGTAGCAAGCCAGCCCTACCAGATCTTATAGGACAGAGAGAATCAGTTGGTGAAGGGGGGTCCTGTAGCTATCCAAGCCCTGAACATAAAGGGGTTTATAGATGATAACCAAACTCTTGAATTACTCCTGGAAGCCAACCAGTAATCACTGCAGCTTGTGAAGTAGAGGTGTCACATGGGCAAACTGAGATGTGCTCATAACTACTGGGACCACTGCATTCTGGACCATCTGAACCTTCTAAGTGGTCTTCAAGAGCAACCCCATGTAGACTGTGTTGTAGTCCAGACAAGATGTGTCTAAGGCGTGCATGACTGTGAGAATGAAGTTCTGATTCAGGAAAGGGCATAAATGGTGCATGAGATGTATCTATGGAAAAGCTCTCTTGGCCACAACTGCCAATTGCTCATTCAGCAAGTCTAGGAGGGCCCTCACATTATATACCAGTTCTATTTGGGCAAGTACAACCACATCAAGAACTAAGGTCATAGAGGGACCAAGAAAGCCACTGATATTACAGTTTACTTTGGCACTTTCTCTTGAAGTAGTTACAAAAGCATTTCAAACTGAACCCAAATTTAAGCCTCTTTAACTGTCAGGGCTTTCACTACAGTTTGCAACTTTGGGTTTAAAAAAATACTGTCCAGAAGAGAAACCTGTATTTTTTTAACTCCTGATCTTTTAAAAATATTTAATAATCAATTTAACAAGCATTCAAGCTAAAAGTAACTTTTTCCCTCCTCAATTTTGAAACATATAAAGGCTGATTGATCACTAAGACTAGATAAGAAGGACTGAGTGCCTAAATTACGATTTTATTTTTTATCCATGCCAAAGAGGATGCCTAAATAAAGTGGGGGTAAATGAACAAGAAAAAAGAATTTGGGAAACTGGGGGGTGGAGAGAAAAGGAATTAGGGGCTTTCCAAAATGAACAGATATGGTTAGGCTATGCCAGAAAATGAAAAGGTTCTGACAGGCTTTCAAGGACTTTCAGAAGAAAAATATCACGCAGATAGTTCTGTAACAACAAAGCTATATACAATGTCAGAAATGGAGAACCTATATTTTTCCTGATGTTCCCAGAATCCTTCACCACTGATCATGGTAGCTAGGACTGTAACAAGTTAAATCAACAATATTGGGATGACCACAAGTCCCCATATTTCTGTGTCTGTTCTAATTCTGGAGAATAGCTTATTTCCCATTCAAATCTGACAGGAACTGAGATGGACACATTACTAACTGCTATGTTAATTGTAAAAGGACAGCACAGTTTAGAATTCACTGAAATTGCTGGTCCTGTTCCAAAGTAAGCAGGGGTGTGTGTGTTTAAACCATTATATAAATGAATAAGAAGAGATAGGATATATTTATATATTGCACTGAGAATGCCCCCTCCTCTAATAATACAACCATATTTTATTAATGTTTTAATTTTATTTATTTTAAATACATAGTTTAAGGTTTAGAAGAAAATGTTTAGATTAAGATCTTTTCACTTTCACTCAGATAAAGAACAGCTATTGAAACAACTTGCAATAAACCCAGGTCATTAAAAATTGCTAGGCCTGCTTTAATGAAACACCATCTAAACAAAATAATATTGCTTTTCCCTGCTGTTTGATTCTCCTAGCAAGCATCTTAAGCGTTCTGTCATAAAATAATTAAATTATGCTATAACCATAAAATGCATCATTTAAGTTAACTGAGCATTTCAGCGAACTATATCATGGGTGGTGGCATGCTGAAGCCACGAACTTTTATAAATCAATCATCAACTGATAAACAATACAATGATTAACTTTCAGAACTGGTGTCCCCAAAGCTGGCATCATGGAAATATGCTGAGGGTGGATGATATTGGGTAAGTTAATTAAGGTGGGGGAATAGCTGGTGAGGCATGAACCTAGATTGTATTTAAAGAGGACTGTTAGTTAAGGCAAGAAGTATTTTGAAAAAAAGGAAGTGGAAAAATGATCCAAAAATGCATTCAGATCTTCAGTGGTAGATCTGAAGATCTTTTTCCTGTCTGCACAGAAAGAAGTGACTACAGATGCTACACATTTTCATCTGGGAAAATTTCACTAAACTGCACCTTCTAAAGCTTTGCCTTTGGTATTGCCATTAAGGGAACTTTAGATTAGGGTCAGCAACTCTAGATATTAGATCAGAGCAAGGAGCTCTTCACATAATCATTGGGATTGTAACAATTATGTAAATCACACCTGAAAATGCTTCATGTGCTGTGATATTGTGCCATGCAGGATTTTGCTTTTGTCCATATTCACAAATGCTCAGAAAACAGTGTTTTCCATGGTCTGCTATCAGTTGAATTCTGCACGTGAGGGTGGATGCATAAAGAAGCTGTCTTTTTCAAGCAGCTATTTGTGCAAACATTATAAATGCCCAGTGGAACTTCTGTATGATAGATCTGATGGATGCTGTATGTCCCCTAGTGCCTGCTACACTGTTAAAATTTTGTTTTACATGCTTGTTACATTACAAGCAGTCACATGGGTGAGATCCAAACTACAACTGAATGAAGGTAACTGCAATGGAGAACGTCATTTGTATGGGACTGTGCCATGAAATCCCAAAATGTTATGAGAAAAAGGCTGAGAACAAACTATAGTTGACAATCTGGTACTTCTGGATGCATCAGACGATAGTTTCCATAACCCCTCATATCACACTGGTTGTGAGTAATGGAAGCTACAGTCCAATACAACAGAAGGGCATTAATCGGGGAATACTAATCCAGGGATTTCCCAGTCTCAAAAATAATTTATATGTAGGATAATCATGCAATATAGCTAAATTGGGGTTGTAATCACTTGAACTAGCTGATAGAGTTTTATATATGTTCTACTCCCATGTGGGAAATAAGTCTTCTTCTACGTCAGATATTAGCATACCACGTAGAAGTTTAGTTTTCAGCATTTTTCTCTGATGTATTTAGATGCCCTTTTGTATTACAGATCATTAAGAAAATGTTTCTTCCACATAGTTTAACACCCCAGGAAAAAACATTCCAGAATACTTCAAACTAAGCAAGCTCTCATATGTTATTTAGCATATAGTCCATATAGGACTATATCCTGTGATTATTCAAAATGTCAGAAATTGACTTATTGGAAGGATATGCTAACAATGAATCCAATCTTCACATTCCATAGCAACAGAAGTTGATTCCTGGATGTATTATTGTGCAGTGTCATTTCCTTCATAAAGGGTCTCAAGACAGAGATATTCTCTATTGCGGTGTTGTCCAAACTTGGCCACTTGAAGATGAGTGGACTTCAACTCCCAGAATTCCCCAGCCAGCATGGCTGGCTGGGGAATTCTGGGAGTTGAAATCCACTCATCTTCAAGTGGCCAAGTTTGGACAACACTGCTTTAGGATTTTTTCCTGCATTTGAGATTGTGCAATATAGCAAAACATCTCAATAGCAAGAATCAGTAAGTGATATGGAATCATATCAATGGGGGGAGGGGGAGGGGGAGGGAGTAATAGGCCTTAATACCATGTTTCAAAATTAGAGATGCCTGGGTGCATACTGATACATATTTGCCCTACAGATGTTGATGTACAGGTCCAAAACAGCTGCCATAGGAATGCACTCTAATAGGACATATATGATTCTAATCCCATAAGGGTTTGGTTCTTCTCAACAGCTTTTTTTTTTTTTTTAAACCCTTGCAGAATGTTCCTTTTTGAGCATTTAGCACCTTTCATTAAATCTGTATCTTAGATTATGACCTTTAAGACACTAAGCTATTTTGGGAATGAATGGGGTAGAGAGATTCTGCAGGACAGAGTTAAAATGAAGAGTTGCTTCTCCACATTTCCAGGAACCTTCAGTGTCTGGAAGAATCTGAAGGTCAAGCAAGCGATTATTGTGATATATTGGCTTCTCAGAGAATGTTTGCTCAGAAATTAGCAGACAATAAACTAGCACTGCAAAACTTCCTGCTAATCAAGTTGAAAAACCCATAATGCTTATCCTCACAAAAACTGTGCTATGTTTGACTCCTCTTCAAAGAAATTAAAGTTATGAATGTATTTCAAACCCACTGTCCTTTCATGAGAGGAGGGGGCTTTGGGGAAAACCCTTAACCACTGGGATGAAACTGTCCACATACCCCCCCCCCCGAAAGTTATACAGTACATCTAAGTGTTACATAGTAGGACTAATTGAAAAGTGAAATGTAGATGTTAACCAACAAAGGATTTTACTTTCACAGTTCAGACCTAGGAAGCTTTTATTAGTCCCCCACTCGGCTTCAGTGAGGTCATAAGGTAGCCACTTGCTTGATTCACTTGGGTAAACTTCAAGAAAGTTTGAAAACAATATTTTTCCATCCCAAAACAAGCTGAATGATCAAAGTTAAGTCCTTTACCCAGTACCTGGTGTTTCCTGAAGCAGATCATAGCCATTCATGTTCCAGATGGACCTGCTGATTCCCCTGAAGAAGAAAACAAAACTAAAGGGGCCTCGTGGCTAGAGAAAGGGTTCTGCACAGCCAGCACCTCAAGGATTCTGAGCAGGGAGCCATATTTGGTCTGACTAAGCAACAAGAAGTCAGCTGAAGTGTGGCTGGGGGGATAAACTAATCCCTTAATGCCAGTCACAATGCGATTTGATTGGAAGGAGGAGTTCATTCAGTAAAGTTGCAGGCTGTAACAAGTTCTGCTGAATTGGATTTCATAAAAACCTGATCAGGTTTCATAAAGCAGTCCTCAAGCTGCATCTGAATGCCCAGATTGCATGACCTGTCAGACCCTTGCCCAAACCTTTGTGTGTCAATTTTTACAGAGGCTTCATACATGGGAGTGAGTTGGAGGAGAGGCAAAGCTAATAGCAGCATCAATCAAAATAGAATCCTTTGGATTTTATTGCCCACTACCTTCTTTTCCAATAGCTCTGCAAGAGCATATCACAGATGAAGACAAGGGCATTAAGGCAGGAAGAAGAGAACTATGGATTTTGTAAGTTCAAAAGCAAACACTGGATGGCTGCTCCATGCACTCTGAGCACTTAATTGATGAGATGCTATTTTGTCCTCCTTTTTGAGTTAGCTTTTGAGTTGGACTCAGCAGGAAGCTATTAAAAGTTAGCTTAGCCACTAGGTGGCTATCCAGGATAGTGAACAACAAAGCACAACCTGAAACTTCAGAGGACACTATCAATCCTATCTTGAGCAACTGAGGATCCATATCTCTTCTGCTCTTTCTATTCTTTTCTGGGGCTAAAATATCTTTGAGTTCCAATCTGGCACCTCCTCTTTGCTAGCCTGAATCAGTGGGAGAAGGAAGAAGGTTTTGCTGTTGCACCCCTTTGCTTGTGCAGGTGAAGAAAGTAATTTGCCACCTCCATTTTATCCAAAGGGACAAACTAGAGTGGGCAAGAAAGTGTTGGAATTTAACTTCCTGTGCACTGGCTTTCTGAACCTGTAAAAGTACTGACCGCTAGGGGCAGAAGATATACAGTTACAATAGCTAGCAGAAGGACTCTGCAATTTTATCTGTTTTCTTTACCTAAAGCGGTGTTACTCAACCTCAGCAACTTTCAGATGTGTGGACTTCAACTCCCAGAATTCCCCAGCCAGCCACTGGTCTAAAGGACTTCCTTTGCATGTTTCTATATAACATGTCTCCCGTGAGATAGAAAGATATTCTCGGGGATTTCATCATATTTCCTTTCTCAGTTCAATTCCCTTTTCTTTTCTGGCTCCAACTTGTGCCATTCAGGCACTTATCCGACATTCTCTCTCCATAATAGAGGAGGGACACTGCTGTAGATTGAGTGAAATAACTCAGGCTTTTCTCTCATCATATTATTTCCTCAAGAAGACTTGAAAGTTATATAATGTTCCTCTTTAACACATCCTTTGCACCGTACAAAGATGTCTGCTAGCCAACAGAAAACAGACAGGCAGCCCAGAATTACTTTTTTTCTGCCAAAGGTTCAGTGCAATGAAGATTATATAGGCTTGTAATGCATAGTTCAGCTAAAATAACTTCCAATAGAAGCAATAACTTCTGATAAAGTTAATCCTGCTCTTCATAAATTCAGAGAACATTTATCTATAACATTACATGACTGTGCTAGCATCTGAAATGAAAACACAAAATTATAGGCATGTTGTGATCTTTCTAATCTAGGGTTAGCTGATCTGGACATGAAAGGAATTCTGATGGTCAAGAGCATTAAAATCCAGTTTTGTTGATAAAGAATTTTCAGGTTTTAAATATGACAGATCTCTTTTCTTTGAACATGGACAAGATAAAGCTTGTTCCTAGGTCTACATCTGACTCAAAGGTAATTTCCCGATCTAGAATGTTGCATGCCAGAAAGGCCATTTTTTTAACCAGGGAACACATCTTGAAAGACATTTCCCTAAAAGCAGAAGCAAAAAGGAGAAGCAAAATAAAACAAGGGATACAGTAGAGGTAAGAATGTGAAGATTTAGTCTTAAACTGGTAAATGCTATCATTCAATATATCAGAGGCTTTAATTCACTCATTAAGTGCAGCTGCAACAAAATTGCTGCCATTTTGGTCTCCTTCATACAAGTCAGGGTTCCAAAACGAAGTAGAACACTTACCCATCCCTCCATTTTTCATTTTGTTTTCTTTTCCAGTTGGCCCACAGCATTCTGGGATTTTCATCACTGTAGGTTTCGTTTAATGCCACAGATTAAAGTTTTTGTTCTAAATACTTGCTTTTGTTCTTTTATGAACTTTGCAAGTTCTTTGATCACAATGATATCTCTTTTGTACTTTACTGCCTCCCCCTTCCCCTTTGGCTCCATTTCTGTCAAAACATGCCACCTGATTTTGTTATGAAAGGGAGATGTTTTATTTTTATTTCTGATACTAGTAACTAGACCTAGTACAATCATGGGCACAATGCTATATGGAAGTCTAAATCTGTACAAGTAAGTTATAGTCTAAACATTGAGGCGAGACAGGCAATGGAGGGAAGGAAAAACTATAGAGTGAAGGCTAGCAAGAAAAGAAAGTGTTTAATTATATATACCTAGACTTGATTTCCATCTGGGATAAGGACTAGTTGAATTGTGCCAACACCTTCTTGGAAAATGTGATGCTTTGAGAAGGATTTAATCGAAGACAGGGGTCTTCCAAGAAATGGAATTTGGTTTCCTTGAGTTTAAAAAGAGGGCCGGTCAATAAAGGACAATTCATATAAAAAGCAACTCCCCTTGATTGCTGGGATGGAAGGAGAGGGTAGTTCTTACAAGAGACTTTAAGTAGATCTCTGACTTCAAACGGATTGGAAATAGACTTGCAAAAGTCACATCTTTTAAAATGTTCATTCACATTACAGATGCCTCTTTTGCCTTCTGCAAACATGTTTTGATGTTAAAACAGAAATGAGTAGGCTTAAGCAGTTCAAAACCTGCTAGAGAGAATACAGCTCCTAGCCCTTTCCTAATTAGGTAGAAGAAGAATGAAAAGTTTCCAGAAGGGAAACCATGCCAGTCTTTTGTAGAAAAAAAATATTCTTCTAAAATCTATTAGTTTTTTAAACGTTATTTTTATTCAGCATTTTTAATAAAAGAAAAATAATAAACAAATGCCCCCCCCCAAAAAAAGGCAAAAAAGGAAAAGAGAGCACAAAGTGGATAAACAGAGAATTTACAAGCATCATAAAATTAGGTTAAAATTTCCAATATTTCAGTGATTAGTTGACTGAATATACTATGTCATTTAAAAAACTAGAAATCATTCTTAAAATCCTAGTAAAATATCAACAGTAATAGCAATAGCACAATGAAAATCATAAGAGTTAAGAGTTACAATAATTTCCATTTTGGGATTATAAATCTATATATGAGTTTATGCCAGTTCCAAAATGTGGCTTCTCTTAATATAAAGTCTTTAATTGCCTCAAAAAAAGTTGCTTTTAAGGTGCCATAAGACACGGTTTTACATAAAAACCCTCCTCTGCTAATAGGTTCTCTTCATAACTAGCTTTCAGATGAACATGGGCATTTAAAATGAAATTTATACACAGCCTTAATCCAGTTAGATTACGGGCAGTTTACAAATTTATATAATAAAAGAAGAGAAGAGAAGAGAAGAGAAGAGAAGAGAAGAGAAGAGAAGAGAAGAGAAGAGAAGAGAAGAGAAGAGAAGAGAAGAGAAGATATATATTCTCTTGCAACATTGGTCAACATTTTTGGTCAACAGCTCTTCCCTTGGGGATCAATTGCAGAGCTATTGACAACAGAATTAGTTTCACTGTATTTATATATATATAAATAAATACAGTGAAACTAATTCTGTTGTCAATGGCTCTGCAATTGATCCCCAAGGGAAGAGCTGTTGACCAAAAATGTTGACCATTTTTCCAGAAGGCCCTAAGAATGGGGACCATCCATGCCTTGAAGGCAGGTTGTTCCACAGCACAGCAGCTCCTAAGAGAATGCCTGCCATCTAGCCCTCTCCCATTACACCTCCTGATAGGTGGGACCCTTTGCAGGTGATCTCTGGCCATCCACAACAGGCAGACAGAATTTATCTGAGAAAGGTGATCTCTTAAACACTGTTCCCTAACCTCTGAAAAGGAGATTGAAGATTAACCCATTACAGTCTTAATTTCTACTGACCTCAAAATGCTGAGGTCAAGGATCAAGCAGTCACTTCCTGACTCAATTGCTGTAGGCCTGGATAGCATTCCTTCAGCTCCATTTTGCACAGAAGGAAACACTGATGATGCCTTGCCTTGCCATGCCATGTATGTTGTGTGGATTTGTTTGTCATATGCAAAAAAAAAAAAAAAAAAAGGATCCAAGTGATTTCTGTGAGGGGAACTCCAAAGCCAACAAGCCACCTTTCCCCTTGAAAGAGAAAATGCTTTATTGGAAGTCCTGGGTCAAGAAATGGATAAATACCTTAAATCAATGATTCATAATGGTTATTTTAACCATTCTGAGAGGCTATGCTGTGACCCCAACATGCCAGAATCATCTGCTTAGCACCTAAAACATGGGTGGACAAAACAATATGATCTAGTTGCTTTAGCAGTTTCAGAGATACCTGGAATTCTAGAATCTCTAAGAGACGCTGTATTTGAAGTGAAAACAAATTTTAAGAGCTGTACAATGCACCTCCTAGAACTTAATAGTGAAGTTAATTCATTAGAAACATTTCTTTCACATTTAATAGATTCCTCAAAGAATGTTTAAAAAACATTTTTGTGTGTGCATTCCTCTGAGTCAGTGGACTCCTGGTAACTGCCTGGACAAGTCCCTACAGTTTTCTTGGCAAGATTTCAGAAGTGGTTTGCCATTGTCTGCTTCCTAGGGCTGAGGGAGAGAGACTGGCCCAAGGTTACCCAGCTGGCTTTGTGCCTAAGATGGGACTATAACTCATGGTCTCCTGATTTCTAGCCTGATGCCTTAACCACTACACCAAACTGGCTGTCATATACTGTATATAAAAATGTTGGATATCAGATATCTTGTGCTGGCATTTTAAGAAATTTGAGGGCTCTTTGGCTCATATGATTTGATCATGTCCTCTCATGGTTCTTTTTGGTCTTAAAATTACTGCATATGTTAACATAGCCTCAGAAAAAATATATAGTAGTTAAAGACATACATGTGATATTGACTTTTACCCCCAAAATATGGGCTTTAGTATTTATGAAGAACTCTGGTTCTATCAAATCTGGGATCAGCAAGAGAATTATTTTACATAGATGGAGAAGAAATTTACCTTCCTGAATGGATTCAGGATATGTGTTCTGAATTTTTGAAATCTTTAAATTCTTTTTTATGTTCTAAAAATGAAAAGATAGGGCCATAAGTTTCTATATGGCCTACATTTAATAATGTTTTTAAATATTAAATTAATTTTCTATTAATATTAGATTGATCCTTTTTTTCCTTCTTTCTTTTTTTCCTTCTGACTTCTTAAGTTTTAGATTATTTTAATCACTGTTATGTATTATTTTATTATTAAAATACATGGTAATAGACCAAACACACAGAAGTTAAAAAAATATATTACGCTGCATGCAATAATAATAATAATAAAATTTATTCATGCCTGCACTAGATACACCTAGGGAAACAATCCCATCCAGAAATCGAATGTATGTATAATTTAAATATAAAATTAGATTTGATTCTTACACTTTACTGTCTTTGGTGTATTATTCTTTTCTGTTTGTTTACTTCATTTTAAATAATTTAAAAAAAACAAAAAACCTTTCCCCTTGAAAGATGAAAAATCCAGGAGGTGTGATGAAACAGGAACCCCTGCAAATGAGAAAAATAGATCTTACAAGTTCCACTGAGCCAAGGTTTTTGGGCGAGAAAACAAAAGAATTGTTTTACTGCAGTTTCAAATATACTTAGCTGAGCTAGCAATAAATAGGCTAACCTGTCTGGACTCTTCTTGTGGAATTACCCTGTGTTTGAGGGCATCTCACAGTTGAGACACCCAAATAAACGTTAAAGATGGGAATGGCTGCAGTAGTCCTTAGCTGCTAATCTCAGTGTGTGAAGGGCCTTATATGGAAGAAGGTAGTCCTTCAGACGGCTGTATCCAAGGCTAATACGGATTTTAAATATGACTCGCAAATATACATAAGCATCACTTATTAAAATATTTAGTTGTATACAACAATGGCTGACACCTTTTGCTTGAGGAATAAACAGCCTGTGCTTCTAGGACACCTCTCTCTCTAAAGCCTGGGGACAGTTTCCAGAGCCCTTGTAAAAATTGCCACCAAATTCTAATGTTTCTTCTGACAGAATGGGAGCATCCTGTACATTGAGAGCAATGATATTAATGTATTGAATGTAATCTTACATTAAATCAATTTAGTTTTATCCTTTTTTTTTTTTTAAGTGAGTGACTCTTAGTCGGGCATACCTGGTTTAGGGGCTGGACTGATATAAGCCAGCCAAGTAGATATCACTTTTAACTGAGGGCAGTTCTCCACCCACCTCTTCAGTTTCCCTCGACCCACTGCAACTGTGCTGTATATTATTGTTCTGCTTCACAACCTGAAATGTAGTTTGGCAAAAGGAAGTGTAACTCAATGAACGCACTTCCTTTTTTGGATGATATACAGCAATGCTGACAGGAGATAAGACAGTTCCCTTAGTGATAGAAATATTTTAATTGAGTGACCTGGAGGGGTGCCATCTAAAACTAAACATTTTGTTGCAGGTATCCTATAGATGTGATACCCACAAGCACCACATCGTTTTTTGCAGTTGTGAATCATTACACAGAATTGGAATGCCTACAGGGACCTCCCTTTGTACTTGCCAGGCTTCTTTCCCACCAATCTTTTAAAAACAGATAGATAGATAGATAGATAGATAGATAGATAGATAGATAGATAGATAGAAAGAAAGAAAGAAAGAAAGAAAGAAAGAAAGAAAGAAAGAAAGAAAGAAAACTGGCATTCTGCAAAACAAAGCACCAGCCTGCAGAATTCTTCTTATTTCCAAGAAGGTCCCCTGGCTTTAGTTAGGCTCCACTGATGCTTGATTTGTAAATGTATTCACCCACTCCTGAAAAAAAAGGCTGAGTGTTAATAGTGTATATCAATATGCTGGGGCATTAGAGAGGGTGGCAGGGAGTATCTCACCATTTTACGTTCTAGTAAATTGGTACTGGGCATTGCCCATTTTGTGACTGGGCAAGCCTCCTGTAACAGCCATTTTCTTCAAATGACCACAACGTGCTCTTCATATGACACAGAATGAAAGAATGACATCATGTTAGTGACCTGATAATTTAGGAAACTTAAAAAGAACTTTAAAAGATCAAAGGCTTGGCTGGTCCAGTGTCCTGTTCTCAAAGTGGCCAAGCACATGCCATTGAAAAGTCTCCAAGGAAGGCCTTTGTCAACAGCATGTTCCTGTTCATGTACCCAAACGACTGTTGCCAAGAGATACATGGGCATGAGATTGAAGCTAAAATACATAGAATCTTCATCATTAAACTGCTTATTATCCAGCAATTTCCCTAAACTGTGTTACAAGCTGTCTGACTTGATGGCCTTTACAGTAACTTGAGGAAGGGAATCCCACAGTTAAAGAATGGGCTGTATAAAAAAGTCCTTTCTTCTGTTTGTCTTGAACTTTCCCACATTATGTCTCATGGAGTGATTCAGTTTGAGTACTATAAAAGAGGAAAAAAGTTTCTGTCTCCAGTTTTCCTCATAAGAGTATTTCTGTACCTCTGTTACAACTCATCTTTTTTTCTAAAGAAAGGAAGGAAGGAGGAGGAAGAAGAAAAGGTTGTAACTTTGCTACTTGGAAGTTACTATAGCCTCTTAATTATTCTGATTGCCATTTATGCAGTTTTTCCAGGCCTGTGGTTGAGGTAAATTTCCTATGAATTGAGCTTTTGCCTACCTCATCATCATCGAGTTTGCCCGAGCCTGGGGTCCCGAAAGTGTTAGGGGCCCCGTTACCTGGTTGCACTGTTAATGTTTATGTAATTATTCTGATAATTCTCTGCTGCCCATATGTATAATTTGTAATTGTTTTAATGGTTTTAATGATTGAAATCGTTTGCTACCCAGAGTCACTTGGATTGAGATGGGCGGCTATAGAAATTGCATAAATAAATAACTAAATCTACAGTATATCCCTTTTGAAGTGTGCTATCCAGGATTGTATGCAGTATTCCTAGTATGATATACCTGTACCAGTTTTGCATAATAGCATTGGATATTGGCAATTTTACTTTCGATTTCTTTCTTAATGAACCTCAGCCTGACACTGGTCTCTTTCGCAGCATCCAAATGTTAAGTGCCTATTAAAGCCACAGAATTCCCTTTTTGGTCAGCAACCACCAGTTCAGACCATTGGTATATATGCTTCTTGAATTCTTAAGAACCCTTAAAAATTAGTGAGAAACAACTTACTTTTGGAGAAAACATGTTGACAGTTCTTCAACAAGATTTGTCCTTCTGTATATTTTATAATTTTGAGTTTAATAATACATTACAAATAATTTAACCAGGATATACATTTTATTATTCATATCATAATTTTGCATTTTTCCTGCATTCCTTATTAAAATTGATGTTATAATAGAACAGAGAGCAATCTTAGGGATACATTGCATATTGTTATTAGAAGATAATTTTGCATTTTAATGTTTTAAGAAATAATAATACTTTATGAAACCTTGGGTGGATAGCATCTGGACTCATAATTTGTGTGTGTGTTCAGTTTTATAATTAAATCCAGAATCTGTTATCAAGCCACTGTGGTTTAGCTCTGCTCCTTTTTGAAATATCACAGATATTTGCCCTACATTACATAGTGAAGATTTATGTAAATAATTTTTCCTAAATAGCAAGGGACTTTTGGTTCAGAAGGCAGCAACTGAGTGAAATCTATGCTATATCAAACCTAAGATACAAGAGCATTGTTCAGTGCATGTCTACATTCAAGTACATCCCACTGAATTCATGGGATTTACACATCAGTTTATATAAGCCTTTTTCACTCTGGGGATCGCTAGATGTGCTGGGTCACAACTCCTTTCATCTCTAATCCACAGGTCAATGAACTTGCCTGCAGGAAATGATGAGATTTTAGTTTAATGTTGCTGCACCTCTCCAGATTAAGTAGTACTGCAATATAGGATTGCAGCCTAACCCTGCAATCTTGGGAATGTTTACTTGGAAGAAAATAATATTATGTTCACTGAGACTTAGACTCAGATGAAGAGTTTTGTGGCATCATAAAAGTCTGAGGTTACAATCTTATACTATTACCAAAAAGAAACTCATTGAAATTACTTCTGAGAAGAAATGCACAGGACAGCTATAATATTGTGTCCAGTGACCTGGGAATGAGCCCCTTTAATTACATTAGTGGTACAGTTGTGATGGCGAAGCTTTTGACACTGGCTGTATGGTACATTCAAAAGCACCCTAAGCTATCATAATGTTTATCATCCAATCACAGTGAAGGAAACAAATGTTAAGGTTATGGAAAGAAACCATCATGAGCCATGATGATGGCAGTGGACCTTCCAGGTACTAGTGAAATCAAAGGGGCAATTTGGGCTAAAATTCACACGTTCATTTGACTATTGTACAGAACAATATAAAATACACTTTTTACGTAAATCAAGTTAGGAAGCTGAGATATATTGTCAGATTGGTTTTTTGAGCCTATTGTCTACTTTGACAGGGGCACACCAAGATCCCAGACCACAGCTGGCCATGCCAATAGGTAGGTCAGACAATTGTTTCAAATGGCAGATGTGGGGAAGACAGCAGTGGCAGTTCCCACCAATTTGACTTATATTTGCCATACATCCTGCTCCTGCCCTCAAGAAGCTTCTAGTCCCATCATTCATGTTCAATAAATCTTACTGCCAGTCCTGCTTCCTTCTGAGCCTGCAATAGGGACAAGTATCATTTTATCTTTCTTCTTAGACAAAACTGTCTTATACCTGATCTGCAGCTGCTTTCAGTCCTGTTAACTGGAGATATAAGAATTTTTGAAGTGGATTAGATCAACTTCCTTAAGTTGAGCGCATTGCCTATCAGAGTATAGAAAGGGTAACTAGATTCAGCTGCTGCTCTTGGAACACATAGAAGAAAAAGGATGCCTTATTTTCTTGCATGACCATTTTTCCTGATTAAATCTCATTTCATGTACCATTTATTCATTATGCCTTTCAAAAACATAAGCAATCATCCATTCTATTGGGAAAAGCTCAGGTTTGATCAGAACTGAATTTGGTAAAACTTTTTAATTCAGGTTGGCCATGATGTGTGTTGAAAAGGCAAGAGAGAGTTAAGGAAACCGCACCAATGTCAACAGAGAGTTTTCCCAAATGAGGCCAAGTATAATAATTGAACTGTAGAGCTCTGACTTCCCTAAATGTTGACACTGTCATTGTCAATAACAAGAAGTACTGCTGCTTACTGAGGTTAACACTGAAATCATAGCTCATGGGCACCCTTGAGATAAATGCCCTTATTTTTTGGCATTGTTTTGATGTTTTTTATTACAAACACCAGCTATATTTGTGACTTACTTTTTTTAATTTCTTCTTCTAACTACTAATAAAAACTACATGCACTGCTATATCATCTTACCTGGGAGTAATCCTCCACTTTATTCACAGTAGACAAAGGTACTGGGTTAAATGCAAAAAGGCTCCATTCAATGTTTCTACTTTGAATTTTCTGATTTTTTGCCCTCTAATTTAATATTCCTTTAATCATTTTGAGATAAGTAAATGAATCCTGGCATGTATGTTCAAGACATATGCTTCAAATTAAAAAAAACAGGCTGAATTAAACCACTTATTAAATATGTTATACTTGGTAAGACATTGTCTATTTTAAAGCAACATAGAGTGTTTTGGGGGAAGGTAGACAAGATTCTGATCCTATTATTCAGGGAACAGTTCAATTCAAAAATTAATTAAAATTGACCAATCTATTCATTAAAGAGTCTGAGTAAGAATTGTTGTTGTTGTTTAGTCGTTAAGTCGTGTCCGACTCTTCGTGACCCCATGAACCATATTGCACCAGGCCTTCCTGTCCTTCACTGCCTCCCTGAGTTTGCTCAGTTTCATGCTCATTGCTTCAGTGATGCTATCTAACCATCTCATCCTCTGCCGTCCTCTTCTCCTTTTGCCTTCAACTGAGTAAGAATAACACTGATCAAACATTCTGGCTTCAGTGCTTTCCATAGCATTTTTTTTTTTTTAACTCACACATAAACACACGTACCTCAAGCCAAAACTAAACGAATTAAGCAAAACCAAGAATATATGAAAATGAGCTGGACACATTGTCTGGATTTTAGATTTTAGAGGTTAGATTTTCTTGTGCAGTTATTTTAGATTATGGATCTTTTAAAATTATGAAACTTTCCACATTATGTCTCCCATCCCCTCAAAAATTTATGAAAGCACTTTAGAAATTTAACAAAGGATGTGCATTATGGTATTCCTTCCTCTCTGGTAACCAGGCTCTTCTATTCTGACTGACAACCTAGAACAGAGATATGGTATTTACTATAGATAGAAATTATAGGTACATCCAGATGATATGAAAGTCATTCATGCATTGCACATCTTTACAAATCTGTAGTCAAGCAGATCTGGGATCAATTAGTGAACTCATATAAAACAAGACTTGGGAAGAAGGAAGCCAAACCTCAGACAGTCCTCTCCATTAAAAGCTCAGTCTATGATATGAGCCACTTACATGTCAGCAAACACATTTAGCGAGACCTGGTTATTGATTTGGACAAGGAAAAAGGGTGTCGCACCACTTATTCTGGTTTGCGCAGGTTTTATGAGTCTTGTTCTGAGAAGTATCAAGGTGTTGACATTGGCTAAGTGAAGAGGTATGTGGCAACACTACTTTAGAAAGCAGAATGGCTGCTAACCTGATACCTTGTCTGTGCTCCCCCATCCCCATAACAGTATGGAAGTGACCTACCTAGCCCCATCCTTAGGTTTTCCACATGGGATAAAGTTATCCATTTCTTCAGAGGATAACATAATTGCTCATCTCTTCATATGCATTTTTTCAGTGAAAGCTAATCAGGGCCAGGATTTGTTGTACAAAGTTCTTGGGAGAGAATTGAAATGAAAGCAGAAAAGTATTTTCACAAAACCTGTAAATAACATGTCTCTATTTGGGGGACTTCTTTTTCGATGAAATGTCTCTGCCAAAAAAAAAAAAGAAAAAGTCCATACAGTATAGAGAAAGGGCACACAGTTTTGCCCTTACTCTGAATGTGATTTACAGTGATTTTAAAGTTTGTTTTGATTGGCTATAAAAAATTATCACATACGATTAAAACGTGTTAATCAGGGAGAACACTGCATTGTTTGGTAAACGAAAAGACTAAACAGTGGCAAAAATTATGACCACTGACAAAAGTTATATTATCCTGGAAAGCTCCTTTTACATGTAAACATTCAGCAACAATCCAAACAGAAATGCCACATGAATTATAGGAATATCCATAATAAAAGTATTTCCTCATTCCCATGATGTAAATATTTGATAAAGGTATATCCAGATGAACAGATGGCAGAAAAATCCAAATGACCAGTAGATGGTGGCCGGAACAGTCTTAACTCTTTGCTTCCATCTGTTGGTTGTCTAGATTTTTGCAGTCCAGATATGGTAATCCTATTTAGGCTGTATCATATTACCTGTTGCAATATACTTGTTAAAATTGTGCACATTTCAAAAATGATTCAGAAAGAGTGCTTTGGATCTTGCATGACCTCAGCATCTTTTTCCTATTTATTAAACAGTTATTTTTCTGGCTTTTGCTCAATCCTGAAAAAAATTAAGCCTGGTTTCAGATGATGGATTATGTGCCATCAAGATGGTGACATCAAGTTGATGTCCACTCTTAGCAACCACTTAGATAGATTTTCTCTGTGACAATCTGTCCCTAACCTGGTCTTTCAGGTTTTCCAGTGGTGCACTCATTGCCAGTGTAACTGAGTCCATCCAGCTTGCTGCTGCTGACCATCCTCTTCTTCTCTTTCCTTCCACCTTTCCCAGCATTAAAGCCTTCTCCAGAGAGCTTGGACTTTGCATAACGTATCCGAAGTAGGATAATTTAAGCCTGGTCATTTGTGCCTCAAGTAAGAACTCTGGGTCAATTTGTTCAATGATCCACTTTTTGTTTTCTTGGCTGTCCATGGTATTCTCAGGAGTCTTCTCCAACACCAAAGTTCAAAGGCATTAATATTCTTTCTATCCTGCTTCTTCAAAGTCCAACTTTCACTTCCACAGTGTCACAGGGAATACCATGGCTTGCACAACTCTAACTTTGTAGGTATAAACACAACATGGCATCTGAATATCTTTTCTAAGGCTTTCATGGATGTTCTACCAAGTGCTAGTCTGTGGTGTATTTCTTGACTGCTTGTGTCTACTGTTGATGGTTGATCCTAAAAGGAAGAAGCAATCTACATTTGCCACTTTGACATCTTCACTGTGAATGTTAAGGCTGGTTGTTGTACCTGCTGTCATTAGTTTGGTCTTCTTTAATTTTAGGTCTATTTTTCACTGTGCTCCTTGACTTTTATTATTACTAGGTCTTGTAGATGCTTTGCATTTTTGGCTATCAGGGTAGTATCATCAGCATAGTGCAGGTTATTGATGTTTCTTCCTCCAATGTTAAAACCATGCTCATCTTCTTCCAATCCAACTTCCCTTAATATATATTCACCATATGCTGCAGGTTGAATAAATAAGGGGAGAATATACAGCTTTGTCTCACTCCTTTGTCAACCAGCCACCAGTCTGTTTCACCATATTCTGTCCATACTATGGCTTCCAGGCCTATATATGTTTCTCCTGAAGACAATGAGATGTTCTGGGATTCCTATTTTTCCGAGCACATTCCACAGCTTGACACAATTGACACGATTTAAGCCCTTTCTATAATCAATAAATTTGACGGGCCAGTGTAATTCAACTCTTAAAGCAGCTACAACTTTTTTCCATACTTGTATGGAAGATTAAAAATACAGTAACAGGCTGCTTTAATTAATAAAAGAGATTTGCTGGGCTTGGCAGGATCGGAAGCATTTTTTCCTAATTATTGTGCATAGCCTGGCACTCATACTCTGTATAGAAACCCTGCTTCTCATTCTCAACCAGTATAGCCAAAGGTCATTTTCAGGAATAGATAACCTGGTATCCTCCAGAGTTTTGGAATTACAAATCCCATTAATCCAGAAGTTATGTCAAACAGCAAGAATCTGTGGAAGTTGCAGCTCAAAAAATGTGGAGGACACTAAGTTGTATATCTCTGGTCATATTGGATGGGGATTATGGTAGTTATAGTTTAACAGCACCAGATTAAGGAAAGCTGAAGCAGGGTTTGAGGGTGGGAGTACACAGTGTGGATGCAACCATCCAGCTTCCTCGAGCTTCCAGTTAAAGTTCTAGTAAATGCCCACCATAATGGCAACCATTTTGTGAATGGATAAGAATTCCAGTTGCATGCATTTTATGACAGTGCTTACAAGAAGCTCTCCCAAAATTACAAATGTATCCACTAGGTCAAAGTTTTGGCTCTGGATTAAGTGGAAAGTCCTTGAAGTCTTAGTGGCAGTAGGCTGCTTTTATAAGACCACAGAGAGGGTATGATGGTTAGAGCTCTCCCTTGTATCTCATCTTGCATATATATAACGGTAATAGTCAGTTGGATCCAGATTTAATGCCAGAAAAAGGGGACTATAAGATCTTTTGCTGAACGGCTTTCTGACTGCAAACCTATAATACTTCCTGAAAATATGCTCTGAAAATCTGGAGATGTTCCAAAAGAGCAGGAGCAATATTTCCAGTGCTGTAAAAATGCAGAGGCAAGGAAGAAGATGGTAAGTGGTCTTCGCTGCCGGAGGAGTACTTTCATTTGCCCAGTTCTTTCCCAGTGTTTCTGTATACTACTGTACTAAAGAAGATGACTAAATTAAGAAATAATGGAGTTGTACTATTAGTTTCCAGCGCACCCGACTCTATGGGGTCACCATTTGTTTTGAAGTTCTCTAAACGACTGAGAGCTGTAAACCACCATCCTTCCTGTGCCATTTGTATATGTATCTGTGGATTACCCAGGAACAGATACTCTATAAATACCTTATTGACAATGGCTGAAGGATTAGTAACATTTACCTAGTGCTCAGGGTGGACAAGTGAGAAGGACACGTCTAATCCCCATATTTTTGTGTTGCTGGGAGAAGGACCTTTTTTTATTCAATCTGATTTCCTGAAGTAGGCAGACTTGGGCCAAAAGACTACTTTGGGCTGGAAACACTGGGGACAGCTTGTCCTCACTCCCCGCACCTAAGCTCCCAGTCATTAAAACACCGGAAATAGCTTTCAAACCCAATGACAGCCTTGAGAATCCACAGGGAAGAATGGTTCAAAAATTATTAAACTGAGCTTATTTCAGAATCTATTCAGCAAAAAAGCCAAACAATCTGTTTGCCCAAAATAGAAAGAAAAATCACTAGCAAATCAAAAATTCAACTTCAACGGGGCAGTTGTGGGCCTTCCTTTTGTCTTAGGAGTTTTTGGAAGTATCCCACTGTGATGGGCATTTTACAACTTTTGCTTAGAAAATGTGCCAGCTTTATTTTCTTTATTTCTTAGATGGCTCTGGAGCCATAAATACATGGTAGGTAACTACCACTGAAAAAAGAGGAGATGCTAACACATCATCTGCCTTTTCCAGGGAGCTTCTCTCACTGGGATTCAGTCATACATTTTTCTTTTTCTATTCCCTTATAAAAAAGATTATGTTGCTATTCTGTTCTTTCCATCCATCGTCGATTTCCTATAGCAAAAAAAAAAAAAAAAAAGCAGAACTTAAATGCTAGTGGATTGTGGATAGATAATATAATATCATGTGGAACCTTTGTAAAACTTCATGAATGAAGCATGGTGTTTCTACATTAAAAGTATGTTCTAGAATTATATTTATGTTCAAATATCATACTACTGTCTTCACTTAGTGGAAGTGACAATCCAAGTTATCATTCATTTGGAAATGATGAGAATTGAATTTGATACTCATGCTTTGCCAGTGAAATATTAACCCATTTCTTTTGTGATTTGCTTGTTAAAATAATGAGTGGTAAACACTGTACTTTCATGTGGCCCTTTCCTGCTGTTTCTTTATTTTCCAAGGTAACTATTTATACCCATCTTGGAACTTTTCAAATCTATCTAGCCCTACATTTATCGACTTTTTAAGATTCCCTCCTCTCACTTTCTTTTTGCTGCATCCTATATCAATTTCTTTCTCCTCTCTAGCTTTGTCCAATGAAGTCAATAACTCAGTAATCAGAAGTATGTTTGAAAATCTGAAATAGCTTTCCATTATATTTTAACTTATTAGTTTTGCAAAAATATTCATCCATATGACAATTTTAAATATTAATTTATACATCAGATGGGCTCTCCTCCATGTGTGGAGCCCAGGGCAAGTGACCCCCTTAAAAAGAACTTCCTTAGATACTCTACTGAAGATTAGCTCATGTTGAATCGAAGAATTCCTTAATCTTTCCCCAGATATATCTTGATGAATTCAACTATATGGACTTCCTGAATTCATGATGTATTTTCCATCATCCAACATTCATGTAACTTTATCAATATTCCTGTATTACAAAAAAAAAATAATAATCTGTCTTTGGCCCTGATGCATGTCCTCCCCACCCCCTCCTTTCCCCCACCCCCTTCTCTCAGTAGACAGCTAGGCTTGGCAGTCTAGTTCCTATAACCAACTTTATAGCAAGAATTTTCTCTAGGGTGAAGTATTTCCTTGGTTTAATCCCAAATTAAAACAGATGGTCCATCTCCTAGCAGAATGTGTTTCCATTTGAGGTCACTCAACATACAACATATATTTTGAGAAAGAGGAGGAGTAGATCTGCACTGCAGTGTTGTGAATGAAAAACAAATGAATGAAAACTAGTGAAAAATTGGCTATGGGATTTTTTCCCCCTTCCATTTAGTAATAGAAACTCAGGCCCAAGCTGAGTTGCTTCTCTGCTATGTTGCTCAGTGTTTTCCAACTTCCTTCTTGAAAACAGATGGGCAGCCAATCTATAGTTGGCATGGTACCTTTACCATGTATCTTCATGGATCAATTAGATGTTTGAAGTAACAGCAATCTATAAATGACATGGCACCTATACCATGTATCTTCATGGATCAGTTAGATGTTTGAAGCAGCATCTGCCATATGGAACTAAAACCAAGCTTAATGATCAGTGTAAAAGTGTTGTTTCATTCAAGGAACCATTTCATGCACAGGTGTCATCCACACGCATACTAAACCATGGTTGCCATGGTTCACGTATAATGCTAAGTCATACCCTTGGGTTAAAACTCCAATGGGTAGATTCATACAAGTATTAAGCTCTAACCAAGCAAGCCACATTATACCTTTATACAATGTGTAAAGCCTACTTATGACCATGTTTGCATGTTATGCTAAGCTGTGGTTCATTTAACCATGATTTATTGAAAAAGTCACAATTTGTACAATTAACACAACACATGAAGCCATAAACCATGCCTTACATTTCAGTATAGGGTTAGGGTCCATAACAATATTGTACTATACTTCCATTATTCTTTACTGCTGTGATTACAATGCAATGGCCTGCAAGGATCCCTTTGGAGTAAGACAGCCTTCCTCTGCCATGACAATATGGTTAAAAGGGAGGATAATGGAGGCACTCCCCAATCTTGTGTGGTACGTTGCACAGAAGAGTTTAATCTCCTCTGAATCAAAGTACTTTATCTCTATGGAGTACAGAAATTTGCAGCTGGCATGTTGCTCCTCTGATGTGTCCCCCTTCAGCCATAGGAAAATAGTACAAGGAAAAGAAGAGCCAGTGCGGTGTAGCGGTTAAGATGTTGAACTCGGTTTAAGAAGACCCTGAGCTAGGTTGAAATTCACCCTCAACTGCAGAACCATATTGGGTGGCTTTCAGCCTGTCACTCTTTCAGCCCAACCTCCCTCACAAAGTTGTCTTGTGAACTCCTGCAGAAAGGCAGGTAATAAACCCCCAGCCATAGGATTCAACAATATAGACCATGCTAAGGGATGTCAGGCCTGTGGAGCCAATTCCAAACACCAACCCCATTTAGCTGTTTCCTCAGCTGTCCCAAAAGGGGAAACAGGCCGAGCGATCCACCCCACTGAAAGACCAACTTCTCCTTATCCAAACTATATCCAGGTGGTCATGATTTAAAATCTAGTTCTTAACTTGAAGCGCTGGCGTCTGAGTTTGCTTTTTCTTTCTCCTGTGTCATGCCTTTTAAATTGCTGGTGGTATGCTGGAATCATTCCTACCCCCCAACCCCCCACTGATTTATATGTAAGCCATCTGTGAGCCATTTTGACTGAAGAATGAAAAAAACACTAGAAATAAATGCATAAATGATCTGACAGGACAGTGGGGGAGGATGGGTTAATCCCCCACTTCTCTGTGTTATCTGGGAAAATTCCTTTCTTTCTTTTCTTTTTCTTTTCTCGCTTTTGTTGTTCCGAAGGAAAGAAATAAACGAACTGCCTTGCCCAGGCCCCTTGCTTTTATTGCTGTCTCTTCATACTACATGCTTAACTTGATTTTCTGGGTTCATAAAATCCATTGAACAATAACCTAACCAGACAGGCTAGATTCTCACAACATGCTAAGCCAAAAAAAATCTTAGCAAGATTAATATTAACCAATCTTGGCATTTTATGTAAGTATATCTGCCTGGTTATGAGTGTTATGTGAACACACTGTTGAGGTGCCAAACTTTTCAGCTGAGCAACCCAGTCTAATACTGGATTGTGCATTGGGCCTTTCATATTATACACTGAACATATACACAAAAACAGTGCATACTTCAACAGAGTCATAGGAATGGGGGAGAAATTTTCTCCCATATTTCCCGAATGACCTTGCTGAAAAATTTGTTTCTACAGCAGCTGAAGGCCTATATCTCTTGAAAGCACCAGGTTAACGGATTGATTTAAGAAGCAGTTATTCAGAAAAAAATAATAAAGCACAAGACACACCACTGCATTTTCAAGAGTCATGTATATTACATCTACTGAATGTTCTATGTGCTTTGACAGAAAATTGGACATTTTTTTTTCTATGCAACTGCACTAGAATCTTAATTTCCCTTCAACTTCTGAAACTTGGTCACAAACCCATTGAGCTCTGCATCAGACAAAGCTGACCCTTGTAACCTACAACAGAAGTGTTTTTTCATCAGTCTATACTAACTTCCACCTACGTACCCCAGATTAAATGGCTTCTGGCACATTGATATCATCCATTGAATGCATGCCAAATTTGGAAAGTGAATTGCAGCTACTCACCGTGGTTATAGTCTGGTCCTGTCAAAACTGTCCTTTCAACATATGGCAACAGGGGTGCCCATGGTGGGAATCAAAAAGGCCAAAACGGCAGCCATGATCACATAATCAAAGCCCCCTCTCCCATTTACATCTGCCATACACAATGTACATAAACAAAGGCCAGGACTTTGATTATATGCTCATGGCCACCATTTTTACCTTTTCCACCCTCCCTGTGGACAAGGCCAACTAAAGTTTTGATACAGCATGAAACTGAGCGCTGGCTAAATACAGTTGCCACAGGCAAACACTGTCAGAGCAGAATGGTCCAGGGAAAATGTCTTATTGAAACAAGGAAAGGTAGTGCATTTTCACATTTGTACAGGACTCTATTTCATAGGACAAATCCAGTCTTTCTCTTCTACCATCACAAATCAAAAGTTATGTATGACCCCCTTGCAGGTTTGTTTTATCTCTTTGTGTTCAATACAGCAATCACCATTGTAACAGCACAGTGTACTAATCCATATGAATGAGCTTTAATGACTGTAGGGCCAGTACAGTCAGGCATTTAAAGAGCTGGCTATGATGCGGAAGGCCCAAATTCAAATATCCACTTAATCATAACACTCACTAAGGAACTGAGGTTCCCCATCACAGGATCCATGTGAGAAAAGAATGTGCAGGAAAATCAAGCATGGACAAATTGATGGAATAATGACCACATAAACTTTCTAGTTGCTTATGTGTACCTTCAAGAAATGGTGACATTTTCCTCATTTTCCCCCCTCATCTACTTTTCCTTTGGGGTTGTGCTTTTTAGATCACAAACCTCTAGGCTGGACCATTTTCCTTTTTACTGAAGCCAGACAAAATGTTTTACTAACTAACTAAATAAATGTATGTTTTATTTTGTAAGGGAAGAAATAGAGTTCTAGAAGTTGCCCTTTTCCAGTGATTCTGGATGTGTCAGGCTTGTTTACCTGCCCCCATCACCTAAAATTGTGATTCCTCCAAGGCAGGCTGGCAGGCAGACCTCCAAAGCCTTAGAAACCAAACAAAATAAAGTTTCTACATGATGTTGGCCTCAAAATGGCATCAAACCTCAAGCCTGACAGAAACAGAAAGGGGATCCCATCTGGTAGCTTAGCCCTGTGTATACCCCAAAACCCTTTGTTGCAACTGCCAAGGAAACCTCATTGTGGTTTGCAAAGTGTCACTTTAAAGGTGACAGTAGGAGAAAATTATTCAATAGGTGACTTGAAAGAAATCATATTGAGCATATATTTGATTTCAATTATATTTAAATCAACTTTCATTTTTATCCTGGCCTCACCCGCCCATTTTATAGGGTATTTTCTGGCATGCTACTCCAAGAGCAATGTGCTTAATTCAGAAATGGAAAGGAAAATTAAAGGAAAACACACTACAGTCAATGATGTAATGCAAGGAAACCACAAGAAATGAACACGTGCTAGAGTGTTCCTCATCTGTGTGCAGAAATGCAACATTACAGTTGAGCATGTTCCACATTTTCCCTTCAACAAGAACAATCCAAAGGTGTAACATATTAGTTGATGATCTGACTTTTAGAAAAACAATTATAACAATACCTTCTTCCTACAGCAGAGCAGCTCTTCCTTTGGCCAATAGAGCTCAAAGTTCTGTTTTACCATCAGAGCCATCTTCATATCACTATATATGTTATTGTTTATAGCACTATCTGTAAACCTGAAATCCTACAAAGTTACATTCCCTGTTGCAGAATCCCCCAAATCATCTAAATGGTTCAGAAGCAGGACTTCCAGGGAAGAAATTATGAACTGAAGATGGCTCCACTAAAAGCAAAGCTCATGACTGCAGTGGAATGAAGAACCGGCAAGTAGACTGGTTCTTTGTAATTCCTCTCCAGACAAGGAGAGGACTTGAGATCACCCATAAGTGTTCCATACAATTGCTCCTCATGAGGAGCCCACAAGACAGTGGTCTTTGGCAGGTTTAGAGCTCTGGGAGACAAGGGAATAGCCATCTTGCTTAAACTGTGGTCATTGCCTTTGAAAGGACACTATGTTTGCATACTTCCTTTTCTAATCACTTTAGGAAATGGCTTGTTAACTGCTTTTCAGCTATTAGGAACCTTTGGGTCGACAAGTTTTACAGGACCAGGTGAGTTTCCTTCAATCCTTAGCAAAAGAAGTTTTAAATACAAGTTTAAGGACTTAAACAAAATTATTTTGAAATAAACACCAAAAGGGTGATTAGAACTTTGATTTTAGAAAGTTACAAATGGAATAAGGGTCCAGATGGATTTGAAATAAGATTTTGGAATTAATTATAAGAATCTTTCCCTTGGGAAAATGCTTTTGTTTTGAATTCTGTTTTAAAAAAAACATGATAGGATGAGACTTTGAAGGTTGTACACTAGAGGGAACCAGAAAGAACTAAAGATTACAATTAAAGGAGAAGAAAATTTAAATTTGACTTACTAATACAGAATGGAACAAAATATTTTAACATTTGACATATTGAAGGATATTTTTGAACAATGGACCCAGAAGTTAATTTTAAGAATATCTGTATAGAGTATAGATAGACCGTGTTTAAAAGATGTTATGGAAGAGGAACAAATTTTACCGGACAAGACTGAGACTGATCTGAAAGTGGATTTAAAAATGACAGGCTAAAAGAATGATATGGAAAAAGATGCTACACTGGACATACAAAAGAAACCGGCTGATGTCTGAATAATTAAAAGCAATATACAAATAACAAATCAGAAGAGCCCTGGATAACTTTCTTATGTTGGATTTACAAAAGAGACTTGTTAAAGCTTTGAAGAATTTTGTGAGATGGGACAAAGAAAAAATGAAAATAAATCAAGCTCTAGGACATTATTTGAAGGGACTAAAGATCAAGATTGTTAAACGTAAAAGGAAGGAATACAAAATTGGTTTATTTGATCAAGGTTAAAATAGATATGTTGTTATCTCTGGTAATGGACTTTTGCTGATCAGGACTGAAATGACGAGGCTTTAAGGATTTGTTTATAGATAAGAGATGGGATATGGGAAGAAGAGGTCAGTTGATGTATTTTAAGACAAGATGATAAGTTACTAAAATTGTTTACACTTGTGATGAAGGGGGAAATAATTTCTTTATATATTTCTTTTCTTTTTCTTTACTATATTCTTATTTTTTCATTCTTTTCTATTTTTCTTTCTATTTTTTCTTTTCTGCAGTTTCTATTTTTTCTTCTTCTTTTATCTTTTTAGTTTGTATTAGTTTTTATCTTTTTAATTATAATTTTTAATAAAATTATTGCAAAAATAATGGTTCAGAAGCAAATATGTGTTTCCAAATACACAGGAGACAGACACAGAAGTGAGAAAAAGTCAGGCTGATGTCAACATCTAAGGAAGCAATAAAGGAACAGAACTGGAAGACCAGAAACAAGCCTATGTGACAAAAGATCCAAAGCAACAATAAATAAATAAATAAATAAATAAATAAATAAATAAATAAATAAATAAATAAATATGGTATGAAATAATAACAACAACAACAGGTTTTGGGCAGAGTCCTCCTACATGAACTATATTGCTCAGAAGAAGGCTGGGCCTTTAGGTCAGATTACTGGATGCTTATGCAGATCTAATGTTGCAGCCCTTGAAGCTTGGAGACCAGCCTGCCAGGCTTACAGGAAGGTGGAGTTCACACATTGTATTAAGCCATTGTTTAATCATGGTTTGAACTAATTAGAGTTGGCTGGGTCAGCGTAACAGCTAAGGTATAAATTATGACTGGATTCATACAACATGCTAAATCAAAACGAAACAAACCATCATATGGTGTGTGCTTGGGGATGATTGGAGTAGTGCCTTGCATAAAAAGAAATTGGTATGTGCTATGTAGGATTACAAAAATCCAGATGACCACTATCTGTAGAGAAGTGTAGCTTTAGTGTTATGTGAACCAGACCAAGGACTGAATCCTAGTGGCCAGAAGATAACTCACTAGCTTCTGAGATTCAGTTCCAAACACCTGTTTCCCCAGTCACTTACACAATATAGGTTCATACAACATGCTAACACATAATATGAATTGTTTAATTGAGGCTTAACTTGTTGTGATTTGTAGTCAATGGTTGTCTGAATCCAGCCACTGTGATTATTCAATAAACCATAATTTAGCATTATGAATAACATAACAAAAAAATTCCAAAAGGTTGCAACTTTGTTTTTTTTAGTTCTGTTGATAAAAGAGGTGCTTATAACTTGCCATTGTTGTAAACAAAGGGCAATAGGCAACACAGCGTGCATTGGGAGAATCCTTTCTGTGCTTGTTCAATTCACAAGAAATCCATGAGCAAAACAGGACCAGAAAGTGCCCTATTAGTGCATGGGTGCATAGTTCAGACAGAAAAGTCATTATTGTTCACTTTCACAGACAACAATTGCATTATGCATATAAATATGGGGTTAACCCTCCAGCCCATCTCACAAATCATAACTAGAAATGTAAGTGTGACCGTATGCCATTTGAATGAGCACAGTGCAGCCCTTCCATACATACCAGCTCAGAAATCAATCTCATTGAGAATATCTGCATTCCACGTTTAGCCTCTTTGCAAAGTTTTGTGAGAGGTTTGGCATGATCGCTCTTTCTCTCTCTCTCTCTCTCTCTCACTTACGCACAAGACACACACAAGAGCGTAGTACAAATTTCAACACTGCATTTGAAAAGCCTGCTTTTGTTGCAGTCCCAGATCAGGCTAAGCGTACACAACCTCCTTTCCTGCTGGCTCTACATTACATTTTGTTTTGCAAACTCGTCCTCACTTCGAAATCAAAAAAGACTCCGTTTCAAGGAATGCTTGCTTTCAAGTCAAGGGAAGCAGTGCCTGCTTCTCCTAAGAGGAAGCCAGCCACAGGGAAACCGAGACCTCGGACAGCCAGGAAATGCACATTGGCCTAGCGCATAAGGTCTCCATAGATCAACAACAAACAGCAGGATTTGTCGGCCCTCAGTGTACACAGCTTTGCTCAACCTCTGAGCGTCTCTCCTCAGAAACAAGAAAAGATAGGCAGACAGGAGCCTGTGTACTCACCATACGGAGGGGCCTCCATCTTAGCACTTAGCTGTGTGCTTACATTGACCATTTCTCATCAGTATAATTCTGAAGAAAATGGGAAAGTGTAAAATAACAAGAAAAGAAGCTGGGCGAGGGAGGGAGGGAGGGAGGGTGAGGAAACCTGCCTCGCCTGTTATCTTATTGATTCGCTTAATCAGGCCTAATGTGGGTGGAGATGTTAAATAGTAACCAAGCTAGTATGGAAACCAACTTGCAAGGTGCCGTCTGCCACGGTAGCTATAGTGACTGCTCCTAAGCTTGAAACTCAAACATGACTTTATGGCACACTTTTGGGATTTCCACTGACACCTGGTTTCAGGCCCCAGGGTGATCCGTTGCCCAGAAATTGCTTTTCTCCAGATTTTCTCTGACAAAGAGGCAACAGAGAAGTGGCCCAGGACAGAGAAGCAGAAGGAACTCCCATGGGGAGGTGTGAATTAGGTCAGTTTTACAGCTGCTGCGACATGGGACATTTTATTGCCCTCACCAAACAAACATGAAGAACAATGGCTTTGTGTGCAGACAAATGTAGATCCCCACACTGTCGCTGGGGATAGGCTGCCCACTTCTGTGGCCAGGCCTGCATTTGTTTATAGGTAAAGAACAGACAGTGGTGCATGAACTAGCGCCAGGCTCTATGTAGTGTGTAAATAAATCAGGGTGTGTATGTGTGCCTGATTGTGCTGGGGCATAAACTGAGGGCTGGTGCTCCCTTTGCATTAGTGCGCTCAGGCCCATTTTCAGTGAGTTTTTCTAAAATGTATGTTTCAACTCTGCTTCCATGCAGATGTACACCACACACACACAGTGTAAAATACTGCAGTGATAGAGTCCTCGACAATAAATTTTATGCATACACACACACACATGCAACAAAGCCAGTTTAAACTTCAAATACCTGAAAAAATGAAAATTTTATATCAAATAAAACACTTTTTAAAAATCAACCCCCAAATGATTCCAAACAGTTGAAGCAGCTGCAAGCAGAGCTGCCCCACTCTGTATTAGTTCTGATCTTAGCGGATCCATTTTATTCTTTTTTGTTTTGGTGTGGTGTTGGACTTCTGCCGAATGCACATATACCACTATTAGTTACCTATTTGACTTTTCAGCAGTGGTTGCTAAACTCTTCCTACTGGAAGATTCAGCAGTACTTCTTACAATTCTTTCTGGGATGTTTGAAAAAAATAAGAGCAAGGCAGAGGATAACTTGTTCTCTGTGGTCATTTCCACGCTAATGACTTATAGCATCTTCATAAATCACCCAGCCATCACCAGAGTGATGCTCTGTACAATAGTGTTATTTTGGCACAATGAAGGTTGGATGATTACAGAAGATGTTATAAATTGCCAGTGTAGAAAAGATCTTGGTCAGAAGAACGGTAGCAATAGAGTGCCCTTTTTGAAAAGAAGCTGTCAGTCTTCCATACTTGTTCAAAGGACCAGGTCAACCCTCCCCAGTGAGTATTCTCTACATATCTTAGGATTGCAGCTCCCAAAATTTCCATCTAGAGCTCCCTGGGGCCCAGCTGGCTAAGAATTCAGCAATTAATTATTTTATTTGGCAAGCACTTATACCTAATCGCAATCCAAGATTTATTATTCTTGAAATTGCAGTACCAAAATATTTTGAGAATGCCAAGCTGGAGAAGGCTAGCCTATGGGACATGGGACAGTCGTAATCTTCCCAACCCAAAGGCAAATGGAGCAGAACAAATTTATCCCTACCTAGAATATCACAACGAAGAGTGCAGAAGTGATTTACTGCTGAATTGCCAGTAAGAAGGGGTTACTGCACTCCTGCTTTTGGACTTCCCCAAAGCATTTGGAGAAACAGGATGATGGAAAGGATTGGCTTTTGTCCTGTTCCCACAGCATGCTAAACTGGGTCAAGTGGAAGGATACAATGTGGTGGAAACTCCAAAACAAGAGTTTATCGATCCAATCAACTAACTCAGAGATTTATCACAAGGCTTCCAAACCAGGACTGCAAAATTCCAGACAACCATTAGATGGCAGCACAGAGACACAGGGAAATCTAACTCTGATCCTTGTGGGCCTTCCAGGCCTACAATTCTATGGTTCTATGATTCCTAAGTGAACCAGGACACAGATTCTGTAGGGAAGCACAAATAGAAGTCCTGTAAAAGCATCTTTCTAATTGATGAACATGTGATTGGATGCAATGGCTGTCCCCAATCTGAATGGCCCATAGGCAGGTTGTTCTGCAATAAAGTACTGTACTACGTCTCTGGAGTAAAGTATGTATACGTTATTCTTAGCCTGTGGCTGAAAGAGATTGAAGAACAAAAATTAGATCAACAAAAGTAAGGAACTGTTGCTATAAGGTGGGCTTTTTTTGTTAACTACGTGTCCTTTGGAATTTGCGTGGGCTGGCTGCATTTTAAAAAAAAATTCTTGCAAAATAAGAATCAAGATAAAGTCTTTCTTGTTTGTTTTTTATTTTGATGGAGTGGATTCCTAAAATCATGCAGATGCACATGATCCAAGAAAAAATAGTTTCTCCTTCTTCAAATCAGCTCTAATGTAGAGATACATAGATATAGTATATATCTATAGATACACATCGATAGATAGATAGATAGATAGATAGATAGATAGATAGATAGATAGATAGATAGATAGATAATACATATACATATTTCATGCATATGAAGAACTGGCTGTAGTTCATAAAAGCATATGCTATAGTAAGATAGAGTAGAATATTAAGAATTTAGAGTCTTTTTTTACATTATTTACATTGGATACTGTAGACCTCCAAGGGCATGATGCTGGTTGGAGTTTTTAAACTTACACAACCTAAAACAGCTGTCATTTCTCCAGGAATGCTCCATGTATTTTCCTCCTATGGCCATTAACAATATTTTGGTTTGGCTGCTGGTCCAAGTTATATTTTGTTGTTTTATGCCTGGCTATTTCTGCATTAAAAATCCCCGTATTCTTACTATTGTCTTTTAGGACATGGTTACTTAGTAGTTTAGCTTTATATTGAAGTTGATTTACTTTCTGAATGTGTTAGGTTCATGCTGGACCATCTCTGGTTTAAAACATTTCTCAGAAAGCAGAACTGTGGAAGGCTTTTGCTGGAGACCTTTGGAAATTACTACCATTAGATCAGTCAGCTGTGCACTATAGAGGGACTGATTCAGTACAAGTCAACTTGATGTATTCTTTTATGTACCACAAATGAAAATATCTACTTTATAACATGCACGATAAACAGGGTTTACATTTTTTAAAAAATAAGAAAAAAAATATACTAACACATTTAGAATCAGGTTATTATTAACAACATTGGGAACAAAAATCTGGTTACTGAAGGATGAATGAGGAATTCAGACCTTTGGGCATACTTCCCTGTTTCACCCAATCATACGTAGATCTCAGAAATCCCATATTCTTCAGAACAAGTTCTTCAGAACTAAATCTTTATTGCTGAGAGCATTTATATACAGTATATCAATGCTTCCCATCAATGTAGTGGCATATAGCTATTTTTAAAATCCCAAAGTGTGGGTGCTACATTGGGAACATTATCAGAAATTAAAAAGGTTGCTAGCCTCTGGTGCTACCAGACAGACCTACAGTTGGAAATCCAGGACAGGTGTATGTGCAGCTGGGTCACTCACTGTTGGCAGCTGTCCATGAGGAGCTGGTACTGTTCCTGATTCAGGTTCTTTAATTTACTATATCATCATTAAGAAATGGATATAAGTATGTTGGATCAGCACCTCATCCGCCATAGTGTTGCTTTCAGGGTGCAGAATAGAGGAGGGATCACCTGGTGTCTCACTTTCCATTTCTACTCTGCTGCCATTATATAAACAGATTAAGGCTGGAATAACCAAAAGCCAGCATTGGGACTGTCCATGCTAATTACTCACAGTACTGTTTCCGGTGGCTCTGAAAATTAGTATCCTTACATATAATGTAAATTCTTCCCTATTGTTCATGCTTCTCTTTCTTCTGCTTTTGCCTGCCTTTTATCCAATTTTGCCAGTAATATTTTTTTTATGTTTGCTGGTGTTTAATAAATAAATACCAAGTTTTATCATTGCTAGATGAACTTAGTGGCATATGTGCTTGATCTAGTCTGGATGTAGGGATTGACTGGGAGTGTGCTGGATGCAAACTAAACTGGAAATTACAGTAATTTTCTAAAAAGGCTGGCATAAAAGTAGAGGCCTCTGATTCCAAGAATCATTCAGTCTTAAAAAAAAAAATCATCTTGTCCCATCACTCAGGCTTTAGTCCAGTCAAGAAATACAATGCTTAATCAAATCATACAAAAGAAATGTTACAGGAATGAGGCAAACAAAATGTATGGTGAATGCACTGTTTTTAATGCAATCCATTAAGCAAACTTCCCCAAAGATTAATAATTCTACTGAGAACTATGTCCTTTCTATATATCCAGTATGTATATAAAATAATCAGGATGGTGTTCTTACTTGATCTAGGAGACAGATTTTGGTGAAGCACATGAACATTTGCTATGTGCAAATCAAAGGTGGATTTTTGTCAGTAGACCTAAGTGAAAAATTATTGCAAGAGAATAAGATGGCAATTGAAATAGGTTTCTTTTAAAAATTCAAAAATCAAACTGATTAGGATAATTATGTTTATACAGCAATAAAAGCAATTCGTTTATTCAATTGTCAATTAAAAGCCAAAGAAGCTTTGACTATAATAAGAATGAAAGTTAATCAAACTTTGTAACTTGACTGCATGATTCAGACAAAAGGAAAAGTACATTGATGGGGAAGAAGTAGTACATGATTTCATTTACTTTAAAAATGGTCAAACCTTGCATCAAAATTACCTCTAGTGGCTAAAATGTGATGTAATTTATTGTTACATTTATATCATACCTTTCCTCTGGGAGCTCAAAGTGGTAAAGAAAGGTTGCTCCGCTCATTTTAATATAACAGCATTATCCCTGTAAGGTAGGTTGGAATGAAAAATAATGTATTCCATGGTTGAGTGTGGACTTGAACTTTTATCTCCTCAGTCCAACAGGATCTGCTCTATGCTGGCTCTCAAAAATGAATCAGAAACTCTTTTGCTGTTGATTCTTTAAATGCCTCCCAGGAATAGCTAGAGATACAGTTACTTGGATTTAGTTTAAATTGTACTTGATGCCTGTCAAGCTGGTTTCCCTCTAGTATTTACAATGGCATAGCCCCACAACAAATAAAGAAACCAGATTAATGATGCAGAGTAAACAAAATCTAAGAATTTATTCCCTACGTAAAATTATGGGAAATGCTGACTCTTGAGCATGTGTGTGAATGTCAAAATATATTTGGAGCTGTATCCAGGTATAGGAGATAGTGGGGCGGGGGGCGGGTGTGGATGGCTAGAGAAAGAAATTTAGGATTTCATAAGTAAAAATTATACATCTGTTTTACAGTTGGCTATATATTGGCCCAGTCTTTTACCATCTCCATCAGTAATTCTTCCTTCCATAATCTCAACATAGTGGAGAGCTCAGTACACATACTACATTCAGAATCAACCAACTCTGTTGGATTTGAGTCCCAAATAACACATGTTGTTGCTGCAGGTGCCTCCATAACTAGGTGGGCAGGCTGAACAAGGTCTCCCCATTTTGTAAGGTGCTTCTCCTATCCAATTTCCCCTGCGAACAAAAAAAAGGCAAAGTGCATGAGCCATGTTCTGTTCCTGGATACTTCATTGGTGCACGTTATTAACCTCTTTCTTTTTTGTGCTTTCAAGTCAGCGTTGATTCCTAGCGACTGCCTGCACAAATCCCTGCAGTTTTATACCAATGTAGGCTTTCATGGCTGTTATCTCTTGGGCAGTGTTGAGCTTCAGGGTTTAGAGACAATCGTCTAGACAACAAATTTCCTGACATTTCCCTGGCAACTGTGGCTAGCATCTTCAGAGGCAAGCAGACCACCTTGCCTCTGAAGATGCCAGCCACAGTTGCTGGCAAAATGTCAGGAAATCTGTTGTCTAGACCACAGTCACTAAACCCTGATGCTCAACACTGCCCTGCAGTTTTCTTGGCAAGATTTCAGAAGGGGTTTGCCATTGCCTCCTTTCTAGGGCTGAGAAAGAGCAACTGGCCCAGGGTCACCCAACTGGCTTCACGCCTAAGGTAGGACTAGAACTCAGTCTTCTGGTTTCTAGCCTGATGCCTTAACCACAACATCTAACTGGCTCTTATTATTAACCTTAAACCCTTATAAAGCTTTATTTCATCCCCTGCCATTTGTTTGAGAATTATTTATTGACAAAGAAACCCTTCTCCATGACACTTACACCTCATTGTTGAACAGGATCAATTGTACACCATGATCTGGACTGGCAAGGTAGCAACTCAAGCAAGAAGCAACAGAAATTCTCTCCAGAGATTAGAGATGCTGCTGCCTCTCTGCATTAGGAATACCTGAACGCCTTTCCACACTCCTGTGAAGGGGATTTTCTTAACTTCCCCTTCACTGCAGCATGAACATACTGTATTCTGCCATGCCCTCATATTACCTTTGTTTCATCCCCATCACATAGTTGAAGCAGTTTAAGTCATCCTGAAGTGTTCCAGTTTTAAATGTTTTCCTTTTCTCTCAATACCAGTTTTTGCCATTGATGCAATCTGGCATGCCTCACCAATGATGTGATTGCCAACATGGCCAGCGGTTGGGATTTGCCCAGCTTTGATGGGCCACTTTAGGCTGCCAGGGCTATGCTCCCTCCCCTCCAGTAACTGATTCTGGGAACTCCTCCTGGGACTTGCTCTTCATGGCCATTTTGGCTTGGGCTGCAAGAGAGACTGGACACAAGTGGGAACAGGGGCTGAATGTTCTTACTCAGAGCCAACATGGCAGACTTGACTGACATTCAGGCAAGACTAACAGAGGCAGATCCAGAATAGTACATCAATCAGAGATGCAATGAACCAGAAGCAAGAGACAAATAGGGGATACTTTGAGTAACATTTGCTGAGTTTATTTTCTGTAGTACACTAATGTGCAGAGTTTTGTAAGCAGTATTCTGAGGCCATATTCTGCTCTCTGCTAAATAAAGGAAGAATATACTGATACCTCCTTAAATTATAAGAATTCCTACAACCTATCTTTAAATAATAAGGAATTTGAAAAGATATGATATTGCAGGGAGGAACAAGAGCTTAACCTTTCTCCTCTGGCCATTTTCAACCCTAAATAGTTCCTTACAAATTGGTTTCTTCCCCCATACCCTCACATATTACAGAGAGATCCAGATCCAGAGATCTCTGTATAAGTGTTGTAGTCTTTCTGTTTATGCATGTCTCCCTTCCCTTAACCTACTGTTTTTTCCAAAAGTATCTATTAGCCATCAGAAGGCACTATGGAATTCATTAGAAACAGTTCCTTGGTGCCCTGTGTTTCACATTCTTCTCTCCCCTATATCCTAATGCTAACCCTAATGTGGCTGTCTGTCAGGGATGAGTCCTTTTTAAGGTCAGCTTTCCTCAACTTGAAACTGAAATGTTGAATTATGATACCTGTAATTCCCCATAATTATGGAAAGTCATCATCCAACACATTTATATGGCACTCAAATAGGTTACTTACTTGATGGCATAATTGCATACTAAGTAGACTGCTTGCCTCCATGTGTTGCCCCACACATTTATGTTGGTACAAGTGTGGACAGCACAGCCAATTCTGTTGCTAGAAGCCCACACCATCTATTAGAAAGACATTAGTGTAGCTATTATAAGAGAGAGGCAGATCTGAAAACAGAAGACACATATTTTGGAGTTCACCAAAAACAATGGGATGTTTGTCTTTTACATAATGATAATAAACATACTTATCAATGGTTATTAACCATAAATGGAACTTTTACATTCTATGGATGATACCATACATCTCCATCAGTTACTTTGGGAGGGGGAAGCAGTAAGGAAATATATTTCCTATATATCCATGCCTCACTTAGTGATTTTCAAGAAGCATTTGGCTGTCTGCTAAGGGCATAGGAATCAGGACTATACAGATTCTATATTACAGAACTTTGATCTGTCTCAGCTGGACTTTTCTTATGTTCCTTTTATGATATCTGCTAAAGGTCATAGTCTAGGTCAGCCTTCCCCTGGTGGATGTTCTCCAGATGTGTTGCACAGCAATTTCCATAATTTACAGCCAATGGCCATGCTGATTGTGGATGATGGGAGTAAAAAAAGACTGACATAGGACATCTCTTTAAACAAGCTTTGATGGACCTAATAATTAAAAGCTTCAGTAAAGAAAGCACTGATAACCAGGGGAAAAAGTATACTTGTTTCCCATGCTTAAAATTATGAAAATGTGAGATTACCATCTGGTGGATTTTTAGCAGCATCTCAAACACATCATTCTATTCTTGGGCAAGCAGAGATAAAAAGAAAGGAACTGTTCAAAACATGTACGAGCCAAGTGTTGCTGGTACTTGGCAGTACTGCAAAATAGTAACATACAGGCTCCTGACTCCAGGTGGAATTGTATCTCCATAGGTCAGGACTATAGTGTCAGAATCTAGTAGAAACTGTCAACTTTTTTTCCTAATAGGCTCATGCACCTCTGCTAATTCCATAATACAAAAACATTTAACAGATCTTCCTTTCCCCTCACAGTATTTCTCCTTACTAGGAAAAATTCTATATTTGTGCACTTGTTCAAGGGACTAAACCCTAGAAAACTTCCATACACGAACTCTGTGTCACCTCAAAAGAATCTCTGGACCTCTGAGATCCTACGGGCTGAGTTTGGTAGCCAAGCTAATTTATTACCAGCTTAGCTGCAGTGTTTATCAAAGGGCAAAAAAGCAACTTTTCATTTTGTTGTGATGAAACTCTGCAGGACTTGTGGCCAGCCTGCTTATCCATTGGAGGGAATGCCTGCCTTGCTGTCTTCCCAGCTCTTGAGTCCCCTGCAGTTGGTCTTTTAAGGGGAATGCTGCTTTATCATAATAAAATTAACAGGAGTACAGTTTTTCCCTTCTCTTTGGTAGGAGATTAAGGGGCATGTAAAGCATCAGGTTTCTTGAATTTTTAATTTCTTTTCTTTTCACGGTATTTTGTTTGAATATTCCAGTGAAGTAGAAACAGTGGCAGGTGAATATATCCATACAAAGAATTTCTTCCTGTGGCCTAGAAAGCATACATTTTTAAAAACAATTTAGCACACTCTCTTCTGTTCCCACTTTAGCCTCTGCTGCAGCCAATAACCATGGTTAGTGCTGGGAAAAGTTTCTGCCAGCACTAATGACACAGTAGCATGCCACATTTACTTCCATTAATGGGATTTTTCAAATGGGAGAAAGGGCAGCTTGGTAGCCAAGCAGTTTCAGCCCGTTATAAATGTTCACAATTTTTACAAATGATCAAATAACTGTACAGAACATGAACTGAACACCCCGGGAGTCAGTAGGGCTCATTGTGGTTTCAGGGTTCTGAGCTTGGCAGGGGTAAAGAAGATTGGAAGGTCCACTTTAAACTAATTTGGCAAGTTTGGGGAATAGAAAAGGTGCTGCCTGGAAGTGCCTTTGGTAAAAACATGGAAAACTCAGAAGCCACAACCTCATGGAGGATACAGTTATTCTTCCAAGCTCTATTCTTCATACTGTTTTCTTTCTTAAAAAGAGGTTGTACCTCTTTCAAATGCAAGACTGATGACCTTGCTTGGTTTCTTATTTATTAATATATATAAATTCTAGCTTGTTTCCTGTCTCTTTCTTGCAATTTTTCCAGACACAACATTGGAAATGAGACAGTTTATGCCTCCAGTGAATCTAAAGGAAAGCTGAGAGAGGAAAAAGGGTATTTATAAACACAGACAACCGTGCCAATATGAGGAGGGTATATCCAGAAGCCAAACTGGCAGGGCAGAAATGGCTTCATTCTGGACTTGTTTAGCGTGTTGTTAATTATGGATTGGCATTGATTTGCCTAGCCCAGCATGTCATGAGATAAAAAATCTTTCTTTCCCCTTTGGACTGACTGTATCACAAGGGGAGAAGAAAAGAAAGAGGATGGATTCAGTGACGTACCAGATATTTTAGTACATCACTAAGATGATTCATAAGGAATAAGATGGGAAATTATTTTACTTCTTTATAGGAGGTTATTGATTTAATACCAACAGTCCTATGAGAAGAAACAGGAGATTGATAGCAGCTGGCAGTTCATTGTGTGTCTGCAGGGGGCAAACAAAATCTGTAAGATGGCAGGCAAGTGTTACAATCAAAGCAACTCACCCCCTTACAAAAGGGGTGGGGCTTCAATCATGATGCTATGCCCACCACCTTGCAGATTTTGATTCTACCCTCACAGATGCTCCTGCTTTGGATGCTCCCATTTCTACACATACAAACACACATACTTGGAAAGGATCCAGATTACTTGCTAGGATTAATACTGTTTAATTACAATGTGCTTCTTATTTTACTTACAAGACGTCTCAGAAAATTTTATATCCTGAAAGGTAATATAAAATTTTAATAAACAAAAGAAAAATGAAAGAAGAAAAAAAGAAGGGAAGCTTCTTTTTCTTTTCCCAACAAAGCAAAACATTGCAAGCCAGTTGGCAAATCTTTCATTTAAAGCTGGATGAAATCTGATTCCCCAGACAGGAGATAGTACTCCAGGATTGCCAACAATTTTATTTGTCACTGTCCCTGCATTGTTAACAGTAGCTTGATTAGCATGTGTTGATGAATAATAACATCCATCTGTGTCTTGAAGAACTTTACCTGTACTTTATCTGGAATGGACATAGTGGAGTAGTAATCTTAGCCACAACCCTTTATAAACAATCCCATTAATGAAAAAACAAAATGTGTACAAAAATGGGCTGGCTGGAGGGATGGCTGCTAGAGGGGGAAAATTTTAAGGATATTTCTAGTGGAGGGCTCCATGTGCTATCAAGCAAGTGGCATTTGGCATCTTCCATGTTCCCTTTTTTTAAAACAAAGAAAAGCTGAAAGCAATGGTAGAAAACTACAAGTGGAAGATGAAATGTCTGTTGCATAATATTTTACAAACAATGCAGAGAGATTACACAATAAAAGCTTTTCCTGAATGGACCCTAACAATAATGAAAAAGCAGGTCTAATATATTAATTAATGTTGAGGTATTTTACTTCTGCTTTAATTTAAGATGGATGGAAAATATTTGCTGATCCATTTTGGGCAACAAAATATTTTGAGTCTGAGGACACTGAATATTATGAAAGCTATCTCAGAATCACAGATATTCTTAAGTGGAAGCTTGTATACATGATTTCAGACTATTCTGCAGAATTTAGGCACTTTGGTTTTCCCCTTCTTGCAGGTACATAGGAGTGGGGGGGGGGGGGAGGTTTAAATACAGACAGTCTCAGGTGTTCACAGAGAAAAGAAAAATCATGTCTAGAAATGAAAGCTTAATTGTTTTCCATCAAATGATAGCCCGCTCTGTCTGTCTGTCTATTTATTTATTGTTTATACTGCTTCAGTCCAACCAGACAGTTATTGAGCAAGCAGGAATGATAATTCAGAATATATATGCTGTCAGATCTCATACCTTTCATGGTCTCTTATAGTGCTGCTCTCTCAGAACAGTTTTGGATTTCCTCTTATCACCAATCTTACCACTATTTGTTGATGATGACTGCTTGTTTACAATCATTGCATTCCTGTTTCCTCTTCATAATCCCAGAGTTAGGCTGGAATCTTACAGTTACTAACTGGGCCATGACAGGCAGAAACAAGTTCAGCCCATTTGGACTTGTTCACAGTAGTGCTAATCCTGAACATACCATCACAGATTTTTATATACTACTACTACCACTACCACTACTACTACTACTACAAAATCTGGGACTTTAGAATTCAAACAGACAAGCACCTACCACACAACACCCCAGACTTAACAACTGTTGATAAGAAAGACAAAAAAGTCTGGATAGTGGACACTGCAATAGCTGGAGACAGCAGAAGAGAAAGAACTGGAGAAAATCACAAAATATAAAGACCTATAGAACGACTATGGCAAAAGAAAGCAAAGATAGTACCAATAGTTATAGGCACCTTAGGTGCAATCCCAAAACAACTGGAGCACCACTTGAAGACCATTGGCATTGATAAAATCACCATCAATCAATTGCAAAAGGCAGCTTTACTTGGAACAGCATATATCCTGCAATGATACCTTTAATACCATCAAACAACAACATCTGCCTATCCCAGGTCCTTGGGAAGGACTTGATAGGTGGATAAAAACGCCAAATCCAGTCTAAACATCTGGCTGACTGTGCAACCAACCATAATGAAAATAATAATAAAGCAGGAAATGAAGCACTAAATGACAGCCTCCTAGCCTCTTTGTAGCAGCTGGGAAGTCTAAAGATATGACTGTCAGATGACTGAGTGAATAATCTGAGATTGTGTGCTTCCAGTACGTAAGGATAAATGAATTGTCTGTAGAATAAATTCACCAGATTGGCCATGTTGTCTGAACAGGACCATATAATGAATAGTGATAATGCCTTCAATTTAATTTTGGTTATAGATAAGACCTTGATACACAACTGATTAAGGGTCCTGGATAAGGATCCATCCAAAATGGCGTCCAGCTTTCTTAAGGATGTCTAAATGACCATTTCAGTGTAGCTGTAAATATAAATGCCTGAAGTACATAAGTATCAGCAAAAGCTGTGTTTATGAAAATCTGGATGACTCTTTCTGGCTGGACTGCGATAATTAACTATCCATCCACTTTGTTGTCAACCTGTTCTTCAGACATTTCTCTCTCAAAGTTGAAGGTGGATAATCATATGATTAAAATGTATCCCCTATGTCCAGATTCTTGTGCTGTCTTTAATTAATAAATGGAACACTTTTGGATTGAATCATTTCAACAGGGAATGATACATTTCAATAGGAAAAAAAATGGAAAAATGTTGTATCCGTGGATCTGCTCCATTTCTTTTAAAAAGAGGGCAGCTTGTGAATCAATGAATCAGTGGAGGGAGGAATGGATGATCAACCCATCTTTGGAAATAAAATTAAGACCCTTTTACATCCACACCCTGCTGTGTGAAAGCAGTTTATTGACATCACAAACCATGTCTCTGTAATGTGGAGTACCACAGGCATTTGACCAACCTTGACCAAATGGATTTTCTTAATATCACATGAGAAAATTGTCCATCCATTCAACCTTACCTCCATGGTTACAACATGTGTACGATATATGCACACACATATACGGTGAAGAGATCTGTATAAACTGATCTAAATGTCGGGTTTTAATCCTTAAACATAATACTGCACTGTAATGCCCAGTTAAAGGTCTGTTGTGATTTCAATCTGATTTTAAAGTGTTATAAGCTGCTCTGAGAAAACTTAGTTTTGAAAGGTGACATAGACAATTTAAACACAAATAAAAATAAATATTTACCTGGGTATAATGGCTGCAGACAGAACCATTACATTTGGAAGGACATCTGGGCTTGCATTCATAGGGATAAGGAAAGGAGTAGTGCTGCTTCTCATAATACCAAGATTTTACTAGGTCCACCACTGAACGGTGCCTACAGAGGATCACACACAGTGTATGAATTATTCATTTCTTTTTATAAGAGAAACAGGAGTCCAACGTCCAAATCATTTGGCACAGGAAAATGGCAGTTCCCTCCAAATCCCCAAATCTTCCCACCTCTTTCTGGATGCACAGAGCATAATATGGTGTCACACCTGCAGCATTTCTCCCTCAGATCAGATGTAGGTATCTCTAGAACCTCCCCCTCCAGTACTAACAACTGCAGTTCCAACACAATCAGACAAAGAAACTGGAAAGGATCAGGTATGTGGGAGAATTAAAAGCCCCTGGGTGCCTTCCCCCCGACTCCCTTCTTGGCCCGCCCCCTTCATCGGGATGACTGAGCTGCCAGTCAAATAGCAGCTACCAATCAAACAGCAGCGTTGGACAGGACGTGGGGAGGAGGGGGAGGAGGAGAAGGGAAGACAAGATGGCTTCCAGGGACGTCTAGAGCAACAGGCCTTGAGAAGAAGAGGCTGAATAAACAGAGCCAAAGCCCAGGAGTCAAAGTAAAGAGGTAAACTAAAAGATAGACAGCCCTGATGAGAAGAGGCAACAGGAAAAGAGGCTGCAGCTGAGAAAACTGGGGAGAGAGAGGCGTTTATTTCCTTCCCTCAGAATGGCGTGAGATAAAAGTTCTTTGAGCTGTTTCCCTCAGATGCAGCAAACTTTTGGAAGATCAGAAGAGACCAGAAGCCCAGCCAGGGACAAGGAGAAATGATGAAAAAAAAAGTAAAGAGCTTGACAGAAGTACAAAGCAGAAACTAAAAAAGAGTTTATAGAAAATAGCTTAAAAAGAAAATAGTTTTATTATTAAGATTCACTTCTACAATAGTTGTAGGCATTTATAATTTACAATTCCTTTTTCATTTATTTGTAAGCTTTTCTTTTTAAAAATAAGTGTCTCTTCCCCCCACCCCCCAGAAGTAGGAAAGGTAACATGCCATATCTACCTATTTTACGACAAAGAAGAAAAGACTAATGGGGAAAATGAAAAAACAAAAAGTCCTTTGCCTAACATAAACACTTGATTCCCCCCATCTCCTCATCACCCCTGCTCGCTCACTCTCGCACACACACACGCACAGATCACTAAAGAAGAATTTACAAACTGCCATTTATGAGGCTGTGGAAAGGAAAAGGAACAGGAAACGGGCAGAAGCGTACACAGGACTATGCATGCTAGACCCATGCTTCCCACAAAAAAGGCTTACCCTGCTCTGGAAGACTACAGTGTGGGCTCTGTGCACCCACATCACTCGTGTATACAGAGATCACAAAGAAATACATAATCAGAACATCCTAGTTGATTTATTTAGGTCATATAGGGTTGTATAGAGGTAGACCACATTGTTGATCTGATTTGTTTTTTAATAAAGCAACTTCTCTGGAATTCTGCAAGGGATATGGCTCCATTTGATATCACAAAACATCCAAGCATTGCCGGAAGATACTCCTTACCTGCCAGAGTGAATGGCAAGGTTTTGCCCAATAAATGTCATCAGTTGTGGAGGTCCATGTTCCCATATACACTGTTTTGCCCATGCTGCTGCAGATTTGGCTAGCCTCTCATCCCATACCTTCTCATGAGCAGTGAGAAAAATAAGAACAAAGAAAGCAACATATAACAGGCAGTCGGATTTTGCTCAAGATAAAATGTAGACGATTCATCCCCATGCCTTAGTTTTAACCTAATGCATGCTACTGGACAAAGGAAATATAGGAAACATAAAATAAGTATGTTCTGGAAGACAATGTTAGCTGAAGTATAAGATTTTTTTCTCTTTTGGAATCTACATTCCTTTGGGTGCAACTTAGCAAGGGACAAATATTTACAGTTGGCTGACCTAAAACTCACTCACTCCTTCCTTCCCTCCCTCCCACCAGGCTGACATAAGAGATTTGGGTCTGGATTGCTTGCTTACAGAGACCTTTTGAATATTAAGCTGAGAGTTGCAGGTAGCAGGTTGCCTATCTCTGGGCTAGAGGAGCATCAGTTATAGCAAGTAATATAACCCAACTTGAATTGCTTCATTTTAGGCTGAAGGAATTACAGTACATCCCTAATGTATTACTAATTTAAAATAATCTAGCATCTAGAAATCTAGTATGCCTGGACTTTTAGCACATTCACTTTCTTAATGCAAGCATACTTTATATTTGACAGAAAAGTGGATCCACCTGCAATTCACAGTAGCACAAAACTATTTGGATACCATTTAGTCAGCTCTTGAATTCTTCATTAATGGTCGTATAGCTCATTTAAATTCATTCTGGCTGTTCAGCAAATGTGGAAAGGCTGTGAATATGTACCACAGAACTATGTATACACATACTGTGGACAATAGGTTTTCTTTACTACCAAACAGGTAGCTGTTAGGCTATGTAAGGACATGATCAATCTCCTATTATACATGTCCTGAATACTCCTGACAAGTGAGGATTTCACTTGGTTATTTATTAGATTTTTATCCTGCCTATTATTTTTTATAAATACCTCAAGCAGATGTACATACATAATACTCCCTCCTCCTTTTTTCCCAACAACAACAACCCTGTGAGTTGGGTATGTAAGCCATTCAGGTGCTGCAGCACTATATGTGAATTGATTCTGTTGGAAAGTATTATAACAGGAGTATGTGAAAGTTCCATCCTTGGTACACATAAGCTTTATGTAATTGATACAGAAGAGGTCCAAGTGACCATCAGTTTCATCTACAGTTTCATGTAACTCTGATTGTAAATTAGATATCAAATCTTGGTATACATATGATTTCCTGTTTTGTCCTTGCTTTTTGTTACTTGCGCATGTGCCAAATGGTAAATGGGCTTTTGTGCATGCATAAAGTATGTTTTTACGGGTTAGGTCATATGTACAATGTATCTGTGTTCTTCCTTGTCATTATTTGGTCAGAGTGGATCTTGATAGGTCAGCCTGGTAACAAAGCTCCATGTGGTTTCCTTACAGCAACTGACCTTCTTCTTTGGAATGACTTGTTTGACTGGGGATAGAGGGAGTTGCCCTACTCATGCCATATGGCTCACATTGCTCATCTGCTCAGAGGAGCTCTTTCACAATCATGGTAGATCATGCAGAGACTACAGCAAGCTGTAAGTGGTCTGTAGGCTGCTTCAGTATCCAGTGACATAGCAAGCAGCCTTTCCACTAACATCATGAAAGACCCACATGGAGCTGAGAAACCAGCATGAACCACTTGCATAAGCAGGACAACTCCCTCTATCATCAATCAAGTGACTTGCTCTAAAAAGCAAGACCAGCTACTGTGAGGAAGCCATATGGGTTCTCACAATTGGGCTGATCCAATTGTGAGTGAGTAAATAAGGACAAGGAGAAGCAAATGCAGGTACATCATACAGGTTATCATCATGGGAGAAACAGGGAAGAAGAGAATGACTTAGGCTCCAATTCCCACAGACTTATGTTCTCATAATTTGCAATTCCATTATCTGCAGTTTTATGCTGAAATGGAACCCCAGCAAATAACAAAACTACCTGTACTTCATTTAAAAAGAAAAAAAAAACTCAGAACATTGATTTTTAAACTCTTTGCTGATGTTTTCTTAACTAAATTAGTGAATTCTTTCCACATATTTCTTCTTCCTAGGTAGGAATAGGAGATCACATAGGGAAGGAATGACATCACAGTGATGTACAGGCAATCAAGTTTGGCTGTGTCATGGCCTTATAGAAAGAAATGAAGTCAGAATAGTATGAGGGCAATGCTTCCTTGATAAGAAACATTGATAAAAGTGATCACAATTGACTGGAAGTTATGCACTGAACAAGATAATCCTAACGCCATCTATCCAAGAACCACCACCCCCATCTATGAAAAATGAAAGCCATGTTCCTTTGCAAGAAAATGCCTTCAAGCCATTTTATGTGAGTTTGAGAGAGGGAAGGAAGAATGTAAACATTTGAGCAGGCAGAAAATGTTCATACACAAAAAGAATAGAATCATAATTGCAAGCTGATCAAGGAGGTCAGTTTGAATACTTGGCCCCTGTGTTGTTATATGAAGCAGGTAGAAATATCAGCCTCAGTTTTATTTTATACCACAGATCCTGTTACAGAGATTGCTGAGTGTTAATGGAATTGCCTTGATCCATAATTGACAATTGCTTGAGTCATTATTATCAAACAGCAACACAGTTCATTTCCCCAGTCCATTTTATTACACTGTAAACAAATGCAGAGATTTCCTTTTTCCTCCACAGCACAAGACCATCCCACCATATTAGAGGTGAGCGCAATATGCAATTATTGTCCCAATAATTACCTGGGCACCAATTGATTTATCACAGGCATATGCTTTTAAATCATATGGACCTTTTGCAAGAACACCTGTTATTCTATCTCTAGCTCATTCCACAGCTATTCTACATCACTGCTTCAAACCTCATAAATATACAATCTGTGAATCCAGTGCCAGATATCAACAGCATATTCAAACAAAAAGTAGAACATACAATTCCAGATATGATTTTAAGACCTTAAACTGAATATGCAATGTTTTACCATATTACTTAATACAAAAGTTTCATAAATCCCTATGATAAGGTTCCTCTATCTAAGGTAAGAACTTTTCAAAGGCATAAGTCCTAGGTGATTACTGAAAAAGATGAGATACAGCTTATCCATCTTCAGAAATTCCCCTTGCTACTGAACTAGAGAAGATGCAAAAGTCATTGGCTTTTTTCCTTACCTAGCCACCCCCACTACAAAACACTACTTTAAAAAATAAATAAATAAATAAATAAATACACTGACTGAGTTCTCATATTTGACTAATATGAGTTTCATGCAATTCTGTAAGCCAAGCAAATGTTTTGTATGTTGCATGAACCAATTATACCACTTTTTTCTTTCTCCAAAGACCAAGTTGTCAGAACCAGAAATGACCATGAGATATTTAGGGACATAGCAACATGAGAAACTGCTTTCACTGGGACAGTTAATCTATCCACTGTGGGAAGGAAGCTTCCTAGGGCTGTTATAATTTTTATTATAGATTGACTAGGAAAAGTTGAAAAATGATGTTTTTCTACTGCACCGAGATACAGTGAAGAGTTCTGACAAAATTCTGCAGCCAGTGATCTTTAGCAAAGGAATCTTGCAAGGAAAAAAAAGGGGTAATTATCCAAGCTACAGTGGAATACCAGGACTGGTAATTAATGCAGAAAACCAGGTGTGTGAACTTGCTAACTGTTCTTATAATAACTTTGTATAGACTGGTACATCTTGTTTAGGTTACTGAAATAGTTTGACCAACTTTAAAAATAAAGCTTTGGGAAATTGGCAGAACTTTTGCACTGCACCTCAAAGGAGCTGTCCACCAAACAATCACATTTATTCAGCTATGTTTTCTCAGTTACCAATGTGCTGTTTCTACCCACAAGTAGCAAGTACAAAGGAAACTCACCATATACTCCATGTTGGCAGCTGGAGGAGAAACTTGTGCCCGCACTTGATTGTGGTAGCCCAAAAGGGCGCTCATCTCCCTGGAAGAAATATAGCGTTTCCTGCGAATCTTTGGTACTCCAAGGGTAGAAATGTGTCTGGTGTCTGGGCTGCCAGAGGGGTATAGAAGGTCAGTAGTATTGGGCAGCATGAAGAAGCTTGATTTCTGTATCATCCAGAAGATTAAGCCACTAAAATATAACTGCATGTACAAAAGTGTCATTTTAAGATTTGCACACTTTTTCTCTAGAACCAATGTTTGATTTGTTTAATGCAATCAGTATGAAGATACCTTCTTTCTTCCTCCACTTTATGTATCTAAAATAAGCACAGACACTGTTTAATTTTTCATTTTACTGAAAACAAGATAAAAGAATGAAATTTGAAATACACTAGAGATACTTAAAAAGAATAGAATACAACTGTTTGGCTAATTTGAATTTATCAAAGCCCTAAGATTAGCTGTGAAATCTCTAGAGGTATTTTATTTATCAGTGCTGCTATAAAAGGAGTATGCCCCCACCACTCTATCTATCCCAAAATGATGCAAAATGCTCACATGTGCCTGCTAAAGCAATACTAATTAATAGCATGCTGCCAAATCAGTTTTCCCTCTGAATTCACAGGTACACAATTCATTGAGCAAACCTACTACATAAACTGAAATCATAGTAAGACAAAATGCAAAACAAGCAAAGTTTTAAAAAAAGTATGTTAAGAAAATGCAGAAGCTAAACATTATTATATATAGGGAGATAAAATCAGCTTTTCATTCTTTTTTAGCCCTAGAAAAACCTTATATTTCCTGATATTCCCCAAAGAAGCTAATAAGAGGACATTCCCCAGACTACGTACCTTGAAGGCTGTGCCAAGAACAGCTGAGAAATGTTAGTTGCTTCAGCAGCAGTTAACTCAAAAAGTGACCTTTACAAACAACCTGCACTCAGACACATGTGGCAGACAGATTTAACACAGCCAATTCCAAGAAGTCTCTGATGGCAATCTGACGCAAAATCTGCATCTGAACTCTTCCCTTGGGGAAAGTTCTAAAGACTGAGAAGTGCTCAACTGGGCAATTTATGACTCTTTCCCTGTGTACACATGGCTTTGTTTCTACCACGTATCTCCACTTCTTAAGAGTTATGGGATTGGGAAAGCTGCAAAGGCTATCCAATTAATACACTAACAGTACAATCCTATACTTGTCTACTTGGAGGGAAATCCTAACTTTAGGGAAGGTAGAAATTGGTCAGGAAAACTGGGACAAAACTCATTTTCATCTAGATTTAGAAAGAGTTGAAATCTGGCATGAACTCAGGTAAGGCATTTCAAACTGAAGGAATCTATATTCCAAATTCTTAGTTCATGGCACCACTACTATTCACCCTTGACTCCAGATTGATAATATTGAGATGAAAGAGCCTCACTACTGGTTTTGGAGTGATTGCATTGTTTACTTCATCTCTTTGTAAAAATTATCCATATTGATATCCCCAATGTACTGGGTTTACACAATACATTTGTTTGTGTCTTAGTATGCTCTGTGAACCAAGCCAGTGCAGTTTATAAACTATGCTTATAGCTTAACATGTTTTTGAACACTGCCAATAATTCTTAAGGAGAAGGATGCTGTAGCTCCAACCTATGATTAATTAAAGCTGATTAACTCTGCACATTATGTGAAATAACCAACTCTGGCATAATCAACAAACCATAGTTAACTGTTAACCTCCACAGAATCTTAAGGCTAGAGTCCAACTTAGAGTGAATCTTAGGGTTCTTTATCCATCTGATGCCTTGTAAATTTTTTACAGTGACCTTGTAGGTAAACCTCAAAGCCACACCCTCCCACCTGAAACAAGGCCTCTGGATGGCTATCTGTGGATGTAGTAAGAGCAGAGAAATATTGACGTTTGGCTGCCCTTGCTGCCATGAGTTAGGCCCTAATAGCATCTCTAACCCACGTTTGGTAAGATTCACCACTTGTCTTCCTCCAGCACCTCCCCTGGCATCTCTTCACCTGCTTCATCCCCCTCAACTCCTTTGTAAACCAAGGGGAGTTCTGGGGTCCCTGCATGAGGAGAGGCCACTTCAGTGCAATCTGATCCAGAACCCCAGCCACCCTCTAATTCCAGGCAGCCACCAGGACTTTGGACCCTGCAGCAGGCCCTCAGGAACAACCCAAGTTCACTCTAGGACTCAACTGGATCCATCAGTCACCTGGTGTGGACCAATCTAATAAGTCCAGCTTCCCTGCAGTGGTGGGCAGCAACAGAGAACTGCAGGGCCGCCAGAAAGTGATCTGACAATGACAGGGGAGAAACAGAAATCTCCCTCAGTACCAGATCACACTATCCTTGCTCTGACATGAAAACCAGCTCAGGTATATAACCACTATTATGTGTTATGCCCTGGATGACCTGGGACAGGCACATAGCTGTCATAGTGGCCATGAGCTACTGCAGATCCCATACCCAGAAAAGGCAGGTTCCCCATAGATTTGGGGAACTAACCAAGCAATAGAATCAAGGAACTCAGGCAGGGAGGATGCTACACAGCAGGAGGCTGGTACAGTAGCAAAAGTCCAAACTGAACCCTAGAGCCCAGCTTAACAAACAGGGTCTCACACTCAAGTACCTTGGATGACAGTCACCACACCTCCACCCCTAACCTGATGTCACACTCAAAACCCAGCCAGGCAAATCTCTGAGAGGGGACCCTATCCCCTTGAGCCAAGCCAGTTTCAGTAATGTACGCCAGATCAGCAATCTCACCAGTGAGCAAATCACAGATGAGGTCAGCCTTATTACAGACCCACCTGGCACTGATAATCTCTTTGAGATTATATCTTTGTCAAAATGTTAAAAGAGTTTCTTGCAGAATCAGTGCTAATATTCCCATTGACAAGCCTTATTTTTATGTAGAATAATTATAGTTTAAATAATCCTTTCTATGTTCCATCAGGTATAATTAGATTTATTTTTAAATAATTAATTCTCAATATTGTTTATTTTTTTAGCTGCAATGCTGGAAAATCCTGATGTATATATCGCTTTCCATTATTAGCCAGAGAAGACATATGTTCATTATTAATATGTGTTTCCTGTGAACTCCCTATCATTACTTTTTCTGTCTTCAGCAATATGCTGTCCTCGTTGTCTGACATTCTGGTTTGCCTGAATATGTGTGCTCACTCTTTCTCTTTTAACACTGGGCAGTTTTTAAAAGTTGTCAGAATCCTTTGAACTCTGTAACTTAACTCTACCCATTTCTACCCCTTTATCTTGTATTTTATACATTTTGTGTGTCTTTTAGGTATTTTAAATAACTCCCAAGCCTCCCCCATGAGGGACAGTATTATATATTATGATTTATGTCCTCTATTGGAAGATGGCCCAATAGAAGTTCAGGCAGGAGGGTGCATGCGACCAAGGCTTTTAATCCTATCCTGCAACATCCATTTAAAATTCTAAATGTACTTTAGTTTCCATTTGACTGAAATGGCCTGGCCTGCGAGGGGCCCAGCTCTGGCCGTCACTGCTGCAAAGCAAGCTGACTTGAAAAGCATCCTGTAATGAAGCTGTGTCTCAGGCACAGATTGAAAGCGCTCTAATGAGCAACCCGCCCCCCCCCCGCCAAATCTGGATTCCAGGAATTGGTAGGCTTTGCGTCCCTGACAGGTGTCATATGCTGCAGCCCAGACTGCCCATTTTGCCAAAGCACACGGTATCTGCAGAGAGGACCTTCCAGCGTGCCAAAAAGTACACACAATTAAACTGCTGTCAGCAAAGTAGAAATCCCAACAAATTGTCTCTAATGACTAGATAGACAGAGAAAGAGAAAGGGGAGATAAATGTTTGGGCTAACTAGGACCTTTCATACAAATATTAATCCTTCCAACAACACTTGAAAGGAAAAGCAATTTGGCTTCTAATATACAAGAGCTGGCAAGATCAGACCAGCCATTCCTGCTGAATCAAAGCAAAAGATCCATCTAGTCCAACAATCTGCTTTTGGGACAGCCTGACAGATGCTTCTAGAAAGCCTACGTGCACCAGGGCATGAAAGCAAATTTCTCTTTTCATATCCCTGTAGGAAAAATATATCTTCTAGAATAAATACATTTCTTTTGCAAAGCATGAGAATAATATAAGATTAAACTTCTGTATTCTGATAGGTAACCAGGGTAATTTTGTGTGTGTGTTCTTTCATGCCTACAGCTTTTTGGTGGCATCATTTCTCTGCATTTCACAACATGATTTGATTTCTGTGGATTTTCTAGTACAGTCAGAATCGGTGTTTGCATAAAGGCACTTTGCAGGGTAAATAAACTCAAATTTCCTGAGAATATTTGCAGGAACTTGCAGGGATGCTACAGTATGAGGATTCCTGCCCTGGGCAGGGGGTAGGAGTAGAAGATCTCTGTAATCTTTATTGATTTCATTTATTTTCTTTTCTGACTCTAATCAAGACAGGAAAATTCTGTCTCCTGGCCAGTGTTTCTTCTATTAAAGCTAACTGACATCCTGTGATGAAGTATAGCCTGTGTGCACTCAAACCCCTGAAAAAATGGGGAAAAATTAATTGCTGGAGTTGTAAGAAACAGTGCAGCATGTGAGAAACTGGGTTAAGCCACAGTGGAGTTGAGAGGACTTGGTGAATTAGATCAGAATCATCTTCTTAGGAGCAGGCCAGTCAAGTAACTATTCAGAATCTAATCTTGGCGATGAACAGATGGTTACAAGAAAGTCAATTAATTAATCACGAAATTGTAACAAAAATAAACAAATGGTTAATCCCTCTGATAGCGTGTGATATGTTTCCATATATTTTGTACCTAAAATATGATGAAATTTTAGTTAGTACCTGGAGTAATCAAAGAGATAATACCACGGGGTAAAAAAGCTGATGCCAGGATATTTTGTATTTTTTATGAAAGGCTAGTGTAATGATAATACTCATAGATAAAGGATATTATTGTTAAAAAAAGTTTATCATCATCACCACCATCATAAATAATAATTACAATACACATTATGATCTTCAGATTGTTTATGTATTTTATCTTCTATCCAATACAATAATCCCATAGTGTAAGAGTTATTACCTTCAGTTAGCAAAATGCTGTCAGCATCTTCTGGTCACTGTCCTGTGGAGTCAAACGCACTATCACAGCCTCTCAGTTCAGGGTCAGTAACAGGATGCAGGTGACCTGCCTGGCATACCACTGAATGGCAGATGGTAGCTTCTCAACCAAAATCCTTTCATACTGAACTGATTTCACCTACCCAAGGCTGGCTAAGCAGGAAAGACCATATAGTAAAAGGCTTCCTATTACTGCTGAAGCTTGGGTAAGCAGTACCTGGGGTAAGACATGTTTGCTTTCCAATATGTTTCAGATCTGAAGTCATAGAACACTGCCTAGAGGCAGCCCTGACAGGTTGGTTTCAAATCCATTTTTTTGGAAACTCCACATGATAGTCACTTGGGGTTCAAATTATATGGTGAGCTACAAAACCTGGTTTAAAAGCCATGTGCAAAGGGAGAGGGAGCAAAATGGTGGTGCATGTTTGTTAACCAAGCTTTATAGTTTAAATGTGTTGTGTGGGCATAGCCAGAGAGTTTAGCATCAATACTTGTATTTATGATGGGGATATATTATCTATGAATGTCAGATGCTGGCAAAAATAAGGAAGATGTTTCTATTGCACTCACATACTACTTGTGAACTTTGCAAAGCCATCTGGTTGGCCATTGTCAGGAATGAAAATTGGGCTAGATAAGCCTTTGATCTGATCTGAGTTGATGTTTAGCCACACGTGGGCAGCCAAAGGTTGCCCATCCAGATGTGCTATTTTATGATTTGCTGTTTATTTTCTAGATGTATCAGTTTAAAATGACGATGGTCACAGTGCATTTGTCAATAAGAGAAGTATCTGGTAGGTATGTAAAATAAGCAATCATCAGATCATGGATGATTCTAGTGATCATTTTTTCAAATATCTTTGTGACTGAGAATAAAAAGCTTGAAAATCTGTAAGCTAATCAAACAGCCATATTGTATAACAATGGGTTATTACTCAGCGTGCCTTTCCTCACATCTTTCATCAGATACTAGTTACAGATAGTGAAATTTTCAAAATCCTAGATTAATAGATCAACCAGTCTTTTTATGCATGCGGCTAAATATCAGTCTCAATGTCTATAGCAGGTGGTATCTCTAAGCCAAACTTGGCTGTCCCCAAAAGCTAAGCAGAGTTGGACCAAATTCTGGAAGAAACAATGACAAACCATTTCTATACTGCTGCCAAGAAAACTACCTGGACATGTCCATGAAATTCCCAGCAGTTGATCTTGTCTCAAGGGAGTCTTTATTTTTATCAACTTCAATTATTTTTTTTATCAACCACAACTGGCCAGTTTTATGGGCTTATTTGTAATGGTTTAATGCTTTGTACTATTACATTTTCTTAGATCTCTTTTTCATTCATTTAACTGTGTTTCGTGTATGTAAAAGAAGAGCATTGAAGATAAATTGTTTGTGGCTGCCCCCAGATTGGTATTCTTTCTCTAAAGACCTATAGGTAGTATACACCTTTCTTTATATGAGCTCTCAGGTTAGGGAAATGGAGCTGTTGTTATTATTATGTCATGCCCTCACACTGGGGTTTCATGACACCACCACTCTAGGGAGGAACAGGGCTGAGCATAAACATGTCTTTGTGACTAAGATTAAACTAATTTTGAGTCAGCAAAACTTGGAGATGCCAACCTGCAGAATTACTGCTCATATCCAGCACTGACAGTTAGTGGCATATTTGTAGAAGAATAATAAGTCTTTAGGCATATCTGTGGCTTGAAGGGAAATACTCTTCCTGCTTCTGGTTGAAAAAACTAGAGGCAAACCCATATCAAAGTCATAGGAAGGTTGTTCTTATCTAGTGTGCCATAATGCTTGTAAGAATACCACTATCATATGGTACAAACATGACCCACAACCTCTTTATTTTGCTTTGTCTCCTTGGATTTGTGTCTGTGTATGTGCGCACCTTTGAGTCAGTGTTGACTCCTGGCAACTACATGGACAAATCCATGCCGTTTTCTTGGCAACATTTTTGGACGTGGTTTGCCATTGCCTCCTTCGTAGGGCTGAGAGAGAGAGACTGGCCCAAAGTCACCCAGCTAGCTATGGGCCTAAGGCAGGACTAGAACTCAGGGTCCCTTGATTTCCAGCCTGGTGCCTCTAACCATTACATCAATCTGCCTTCTCCATAGTATTACCTTCATGTTATAAACCATGAGTAAGACAGGCTTTAGTCATTTTTAGCTGTTCTAATTTTAAGCTAGTGTTTTCCACCATCAATCTTTTAAGCTAGGGGCATAGGCAGCAGTGGGAGGAGGGACAAAGGGGGAAGTGACAAAATGTGCATCGTGACATTACAACACAAACCCCATGACTTATGGTCTGCCTCAGACATTGGGACACAAGGTGGGGGTTATACTGAAATGTCACTGTGTATATGTCGTCATTTTCCCATTTCCTTGCTAGCTGTGGATGCCTATGGCTAGGGAACCAGTTTGTCCCTAGCCACATCCATGCCTCACCTGACCATTATTATTGTTGGTCTACATATTGTTGGTCGCACAGTCAGCCAGATGTTTAGACTGGATTTGGCATTTTGATCCACGTATTGAGTCCTTCCCAAGGGCCTGGGATAAGCAGTTGTTGTTGTTTGATGGTTTGATGGTGTTAAAGGTATCGTCACAGGATGTAAGCTGTTCCTTTGCAATTGACTGATGGTGATTTTGTCAATGCCAATGGTCTTCAAGTGGTGCTCCAGATGTTTTGGGATTGCACCTAAGGTGCCTATTACTATTGGTACTATCTTTGCTTTCTTTTGCCATAGTCATTCTACTTCTATTTGCAGGTCTTTATATTTTGTGATTTTCTCCAGTTCTTTCTCTTCTAATCTGCTGTCTCCAAGTATTGCAGTGTCCACAATCCAGACTTTTTTGTCTTTCTTATCAACAACTGTTAAGCCTGCAAAGCAAAGTATCAGCTTCCAGAATTATCTTCCCTTTCCAAAAATGTAAGTAGATACTGAGACAGTCTTAGAAAATAAAAACAGTGAATAGATTCAATCTAATACTTTCTGTGGAAGTGTGCCCACATCCTGAACAAAGAATTAAATAACTGAATGCTAAGAAGTAGAGAATGATTTGTCTACAGGGTAATGAGGAGCACTTTCATCAGGTTACCTTCTGGTGTTTTATGACTGGCTATGCCCACAATAGCAGCCATTTTGTGACAGTGTCCTTGACATGCCCTTAAAGTTCTATATATTCCATAAGACCTACAGAGTTGGGGAATATTTTGTTTCCATGACTTAGGTTTGCCCTGTATCCCTTGAAACATCTTACATCTTGATTTTATGCTTATTTGGACCAAATAATCCCAACTTTATTTAGTGGGACTTACTTCTAACAAAGCTTATTTCCAAGAACTTTGACCTGGCTTCCTTTCCTGGCAAATTCCATCATGCTTCTGCTGTCTGTTGCTTGCAGACATGTCATCATCACTGCTCTGTGCCAACCATTGCAGTTGGAATGTTCTCTCCTTCTTTTGACATTTGTACTTATCTAGGAAAAAATATGCACAAGGGTATGTTCTCACACATATGGTTTTGGCTAATGCTGTTTAAACTTTTGGGGTGATGCTTCTTAGCCTCTTCTCATTGTCACCCCAACCCATTTGCAATGTGGACAATAATAATAGTGATTGAGTTTGCAGGATTGTTGTAAGTATTGGCAATGGCAATTTTATTATTACACTTATTAAATGTAATTTGCAATGTATCTTTCAATATTTAATGTCATTTCCAAGGAGAATCAAATTTGCTTCTTTAAAAATATTTAATTTTATGATTATTGTTTGAAAATATTTAAAATAGTACAACTTAAAAAAAAAAAAAAGGAAATGTAGTCCTCAACAAAGTATAGTGTCAAGATCAAAATCAGTCATTGTTCCAGTCCTTTATGGTGGTCAGGCCACACCTGAAATATCCAATTTTAGGTATCTCATTTTAGGAACGTGATTGGCAAACTGGAGTATAGCTACAGGAGAACAATCAAGATTATAAGACGCTTGGAAAGAAAAGCCTGTGAGGAATGTTTGGAGTTTTAATCTGGAGAAGACTCCAGGAGACACGATAGCTCTGTTTGAAGATCTGTCATGTAGAAAAAGGGGCTGAATTGTTCAGGGTTGTTCCAGAAGACAGGACCAAAAATGGTGCAGTTAAATTACAAAGAAATAGATTTTGGCTGGACATCAGTATTTTTTTTAATTAAGATACATCCTTAAGATTGATGTCTTGTTTATGATCTCCATGCCACATCTCAGCAAAGCAGTACAAAGTCAAGGTGAGAAGGAAACCCTGATTCCTTTGCTTTGCAGACCTGCGAAGGTTGTAAATGCGAGGATTGATCATAAAGTTACTTTTTCATCACTGCTGTAATTGTGAATGGTCACTAAATGAGGCAATCATTAATGAGGACTACCTGTACCTCAAAGGACCTCAAAAAAGCTATAAACTTTTACAAGTATGCAGATCTGTCCTGAAGGGACTGCCCATAAGAAAAATGGAGCAGTACTATGATAAACTTGCTAATAAAACACCATTCTCTCTGGGGAAGATTTGAGGTGCTACTTTTAAAGATTAATAAGACTCTTGTGGGCCTTTATAGGCCTCAATGACATAAGATTTTGTGTCTGTGCATGCTGTGAGTTGCTCAGTCTGTTTAAATCTAGAAGAAATCATGCTGGAAGATTTCATAGATTCTAACTCAGCAGTTTTAAAGTGAAATAACTTTTGAAGAAGAATTAGGGACTGTTGCTGCTCCCCCTCAAACCACTTACATGTTATTCCCCCTTCCTCCTTTTACTGAATATGAATCTTCATAACATTCACTATTTGAGAACCACTGTTCTCAAATGGCATTTTGGTGTTGAATTCCCCCCTCCCCTCTTCTCTAGAATGGGCAGGCTAGCTTACTTTGTGCCATTATAGCATCTCATTATGTCTTCCTAACCCTGATCTATATAATTGGCTACTGCTGCCAGGGACAAAGCAAAAGAGCACAATTTAATGCCATAAGATAGAGTAAGTGATACTATGTGTTATGGGGCTGAATTCAACATAGGAATGCTGCTTTTGGCAGCAAGCACATGTTGGATATAGCATATAGTTCTAACTGGAGTTTGAAACTTCTAAAAGCAAATGAATTAAGAACCTCTTTATTCCTAGAATAGTGTTGTATAACAGGGGTTCTCAAACTACGGCCCGCGGGCTGGATACGGCCCGCCAGGGTCATTTATCCGGCCCGCCCACCTGATTGGCCGCCGCTGCTGTCTGTCAGAAGGGGAAGTGTCGGGGCTGTGTCAGGAGCTGCAGGCAATGCACGAGGAGGGAGATTGCAGAGCCAGACTATTCTACATGACAGGTATGCCGGGTCCGGCGGCTCTCCTCCTCTCCTCATACTCAACAGGAGGGACCCTCATGTTTTTTTCAAACTATAGTCCGGCCCCCCAACATTCTGAGGGACCGTGAACTGGCCCCCTGTTTAAAAAGTTTGAGGACCCCTGTTGTATAACAAAAACAATATAAGACAGGTCAACCTACATTGGCATCAATATGGGGCTAAAAAAAGAAAAATTGTGGCTCTTGGAGCACATTTATTTATTCTTTAACTCACTGAATATCAGATAATGTAAACATTGGAATATGTCTGGCTATTGTAACTAGATAAAATATCAGAGAAGTGTCATTACTGATTATTTTTTAGATACTGGCTGTGCCACCACAAGGGCCATTGTCTTGAAGGTTACTCTACAGGGAAGAGTTTGTGCATTTCTGTAGCAGCATTGATGGAATCTAAAATATGTTTATACCTGCTCTTCATGCAAATGAATTCTGCCCTGTGCCAGCTATTTATATTTTACAGTTCCTGCTTGACACCTGACTGAAGACACATCTCTGAAAACCAATTTCTGAAAGTGAGACAGATTCCTTGCAAAATTCTTTGGACTTCTTTTATGCCTATGTTTATTACTTTCCATACTGCAAAAACATTAAGACTTTGAACTCTGAACAGTAATCAGACATCTACTAGAAATACAGTACATTTTTCTGCAGCAATAAGGGCAACCTAAGGGTGTAGTCTTTCCTAACCTGGTACCTTCTGCCTGTTTTTAACATACGAAAGTTGCATTCTACATTTTAGTTATACTATCTATCTTATCCTTTCCTTTGGGATTAAGCCTTAAATCAGAACTCAGAATCCTAAACTTAAAGAAAAGGAAAGATACAAAAATGAGGATCCTAATCAGTCTCATTCACAGGTACACTGACTTCAGTTTAATAAACTCCATTCTTTTTTTATTTATATCCCACAAGAAGAACTCAAGATGGTATGTCTGCTCTCACCCTTTTATCCTCACAAAAATACTATGTTGCAGGCAAGGCTGGCCCAATATCATTAAGTAAGCATCAGGACTGAATGGAGTTTTGAATCTAATTTCCACAATTCTAATCCAGCAAGTTAAATACATACTTCACTTGCTCACTCCTATTCCTCCCTGAATAGAGGGATACTATATACTATTGGTTTAACAAGATTCTGTCTCAGTGCCTGGAGACTGAGAGGGCCTGGATGGGGTGCAACAAGCTTCAGCTCATCCCAAGCAAGACCGAGTAGCTCTGGGTTTTTGGATCTCCTGGTTCCAGGGACCTTCCATCTCTGGTTCTGGATGGGGTGGCACTGCCCCAGACAGAACCCAGTGCACAATCTGGGAGTCCTCCTGAACTCGCAGCTCCTGCTCAGGGAGCAGGTGGCAGCCACGACTTGGAGGGCCTTTGTGCAACTTGGGGTTGCACGTCAGTTGTGCCCATTCCTGGACCAGGGACCCTGCTCACAGTCACTCATGCCCTTGTGACTTCCAGGCTGGACTATTGCAATGCACTGTACATGGGGCTGCCCTTAAAGAGTATTGGAAGCTTCAACTGATGCAGAATGTGTTGGTGAGGGCAGTTAATGGTGCCATTTACTCGGTGCACGTGACACCACTGCTCCCTGAGCTGTATTGGCTTCCAGTGTGCTTCCAGGTGTAATTCAAGGTGCTGGTTGTCATCTTTACAGTCCTTCATGGCTTGGGACTAGGTTACTTCTGGGACTGTCTCTCCCCAGGTGCGTCTCCCTGTCCTACCTAATCCAGAAGGAGGGTCACAGTTCGGGTACCATCAGCTAAGGAGTGTTGGCTGGTGGGATCCAGAAAGAGAGCCTTTTTGGCTATGGTGCCTGCCCTTCGGACCATCATCCCCCGTAAGATTAGAGTCGCCCCATTCCTGCTGGCTTCTGTTAAAGACTTGGTTTTGTGCCTCAACCTGGGGCCCTGAGTTTGTCTCCTGGCTGTGTTAATAATTGGTTGGATGATGCCCAGCTGCTGTGTGTTTTCTTTTTTGTATTTTGTATTTTATGTATTTTATTTTATTGTAATCCACCCAGAGTCATATGTGTGAGATGGGCAGCTATATGAATCAAATAAAGTAAGTAAGTAAGTTTTGGTCCAGGACTCTCCTCACTGTTTATGCACTGTGCACAACTGTATTTTTCAAAGAATTCCTGCTTTTCTTAATCTGTGCTCTTAATGAATGCCATTTAATGTAAATAAACTATAAGACAGTCTAATTGTTTTATAACTCTAGATACAGCCTCATTGTGTAATTTAATGATAAAAATATGGCCTTTATTATAATTTCACAGTCAAGTAAACACAGTCTCATGACCCAGCCATCTAAAAGAGAGAACAACTGCCTTCCTTATCACCAATACTTGGGCCTCTTCCTTGGTGTATATGGAAATCTTCTTAGTTCAGCTTACCACACAAAAAGATTATTGTGGTGAAAAACATTGGAGAAGAGAGTACAACATGTACTGCCCTGAGCTTCTAGAGAATAGTAGGAATATAAATCTAAAAATCATAATCTCAGCATTGGGTGGCAGGAACTGTACTTCTTTTACTTTTTGTGGTCCGTTACTATGTCACATTTCTTTCCACCATTGTGCACATTGCAATCCTTGTGAAGTGGCCACTGTGAGGCCCGATGGAGTGAATAGTCTGTTCCTTAAAAAGAATAAAGTAGATGTTGAATAGTCTACCTTGCCATAGTTTCAGGACTCTGGTTTAGTGGAGTATCATGTTGAGTTTTGACCTACTGACCAAGATATGAAGGTGACTTAGTGGCTTTCTAAATGACCCATTCCTCCCCTGCTGAAGCAAGAAGCTGTTTTTTCATGAATTTTTATTGTTTGGGATTTTTTTTAAAATTTGTGTATATTATAAAGCCACCAAGGCTTTTAGGAGTTGGTCTGTCTGCAAATCAAATCAATCTGTTTGTTGGTCTGTCCATCTATCCATCCATCCATCCATCCCAAGGATTCTTAGTTGGATCTGCTATAGTTCCCCTCTAAGCAGAAGTCAATCAGGCATGTAATGCTTTAATTGCTGTAGGAAAGCTTTTGAATGATCTCTAATGTCACTGCCTTACAATGTCATTCTAGAGAAGATGGGCATTTTTGCTATGCCCATGTAACACCTCTGCTCTACGAGCTGCACTGATTGCCAATTTGCTTCTGGGTACAATTCAAGATGCTGCTTGTTACCTATACCATGGCATAGGGCCTGGCAACTTAAGGGACCACCAGTTTCCCTTTGTGTGCACCCAGCTGTTTCAATCTGGCAGGGTCGGCATATTCTGGGTTATAAAATTAATATAGGACATCATAAGTAGAAGTATTTGTTAAACAGAGAAATAAACTGCAAGATGCAATCAGTAAATGAAATTTGTGGAAAGTATTTAAGAAGGGTCAGTGGACAGTTGTGTCACTAATCGTGTAACCCAGTGTTTCTCAACCTCAGCAACTTTAAGATGTATGGACTTCAACTCCCAGAATTCCTCCAGCCAGCATTCTGGGAGTTGAAGTCCACACATCTTAAAGCTGCTGAGGTTGAAAAACACTGATGTAACCACTATAGACCCTATATAGTATTTGCCAGAATTGTCTGACCTTTCCAAACCTTGCTGAATTCCATTTACCTATGTTATCATGGAAAGTGAAACTTCACAGAAATCCATGTACTAATGCACTAAAATTTAATAAATGGAGAGAAAGCAACTTCCTTCACATTTTGATTTTGCCTCCAAAATCAAAATTGATTTTTGACACAGAGACTGAGAGTCAGGGCAGTTTAAATCCTTCAAAAGAGATATTTCAGAATGCATAGGAGATTATCTTCAGCTTGCAAAGAAGCCAAATTACCCAAGCCCCGAAAAAGATGTAGCTGCTTTAGCAATTTAAAAAAGTAGTATTTTGTATATGCTCCTACATGTACTCAACTGGGAGGACCAGGAATAGAGACTTCAATGAGCCCAGTGCCTCTCCGAAAGGCTCCAACTTCTGACCCAGTTCAGCCAAGGATCTGCATCTCCTTCAAGGCCCTCACACACCAGAGATGAGGAATGGAGATGAATATATGTTTTTATAGGAACAATATATCTCTCAGGGTCAGCCTTATTTGAAAATTACACTGAACATTTTAATAGAGTTAAAATTTATTTTCTTAAATATTTCATTAGGATAAATGCTTCAAACATTAAAATCTCTTCTAGGAGATCTAATACCTCTCCTCCGATTCAGCTTGAAAGTTTATCTAAGTAGGAACAGGCAACCTTTTGGTACTAACACCTGGAAGGAAGTTCAGGGCCACAAAGTTGGCATACCACATCACATGTGAGCAGAATCAAGTTTTGGAATTCTTTATTTTTTAAATGCAACACCTATTTTAGGGCTCATGCTACAGTTCTTATGTATTTCCCACCTCAAAATTATGGGAAACGGTACCATCATTTGTCTAGCAGGGAGCATGAAGGACCACTGAAAGGAGACTTGGGGACTGCAGATTAACAACCGCTGACCTAAAACATCAGGATTTGTTATGTAATGAGTTGGGCCTTCATAGTCTTTGTTATATATTACCACACTTAGCACACAGGGATTTAAAATGCCTAAAGAAATTGAATAAGGGAGGTACATCACAAGCACCCAGCTGCTTAATTTTTGAGTGGAGATGAGGTGATTTTTGTTTGTGAATGAGTTATAGCAGTATGGATAGGGACACAACACAGAGATGTTCCTCTGAATAAGATTCTTCCAAATTTGGCTTGAATCAGTAATTCTAGAAAAAACTAAAAAAATGAATGTACAGTAGTTGTAAAATAGCACCACCTACTGGTTTCTAATGTACATTAACATAATTGTGAAGCTAGAGATCTTTCATCTATTATTTCCCAATCCTGCTCAACTACATTGCATAACTAAAATGACAGCTCTAATTTGACGTGTTCCTATCAGCTTTAAAACCTACTCCAGTGTTTATTTATTAGCCAGTAATTCTGGGAGTTTTAGTCTTAGAGATATTAGAGAAGTCTTAGTCTTAGAGAAACCAGGTTTGGGAAAATTGCCTGGAAACATGTTTTATGTTTTACTGATTTTTTTAATTGTGATTTTAGGATAGTTGTAGTGTTCATTTATATTTTTACTGTCTCTGTTGTTTTAATTGTTGTGAGCTGCTCAGAATCACACTTGTGAGATGGGCAGCTATACAAATTAAAGAAATAATATTGCATAGACTAAGAAAGGGACTAGGTCATCTGACAGACTGTACTTAGGAAAATGCACTGAGATCAGTTTCAAAGATCAAGCCTGATTTCTGGCTTTGTAGAAAAAGAGGGTTAGATGACAGAGCAGAGCTTTTTCGGCACTTGCCCTGCACATATGGGATTTGCTTGCCTTAGGAATTCATGTGAATACCAATATTTCAAAAGTAGTATGTGTCAACATTATGAACATTATGTAATGAATCATATATTGGCATATAATGTCAAGGTAGGTTTATGCCATGTATTTGTGTGGATGGACATGTCTGAAAGATGGAATATGTGAGGTTCACTCAAATATTTGCTCAAGAAGATTTCAATTTATGCAGCAAGTAGGAAAGTTCAGAACGAAGACTGAAGAAGGCTTTACAAATTACAGTTTTCACAAAGACAGGGCTCCCCTTACTGCAGAACTCCATCCCCCCTCTAAATGAGGTATTCACTAAGATCCCCTACCCCATCCCAAACCAGTCCCTTTTCCTCTCAGAACTACTGGCCAGTGTCAGAGCTGAAACATGGGCACGTCATTTGTAAAGGAATTGCAAATGGAACTTCTAAAGGAGGAACGGGGAGATGTGTGTTAGTTACCGCTTCTCGGGATTTCTCTGTCTCTGGGTAGCACCCTTCTAATGAATTAAATGTTCTAGTTTGTCCTTCTCTGCTCGTGGAAGCCAAAATACATTCCACCTCACCTCCTCCTCACCATTGAGATGGGAGTGGTGATGGTAAGGCAGAGAGAGGTACAAAAGAGGAGGAAGAGGAGAAGAGTCAAAGGTCAGAAGGAAATGATGAAAAACTAGATGTATTTTCAGTATGGGTGGATGTTGCTGATGAAGGGTTACAGGATTGAACTGTGCAAGTATGGGCTTTGAAGTGTTTTAGGAGATCTGGGATGATAGTTTTAAAGGTAAAAGGAGTATATTATTCAAGACATAGTACACCTGATAGACAGGTAAAAAACAGAGCAGGTAAAAACAATTATTTGTGACAGAAGTTTGGATGCATAACTTGGGGAGGGAGTTTCCAAACTTTGGGTGCACAATCCCCTTGGAGGGTAGAAAGAGACTGGGGCAATGTTGCTCACAATCTGCCCTTTGATTTTAAAATAGTAACTGTATTTGCATCTGCTAAATCCACCACTGCAGATTACAATGAAAAGACCTGGTTTTTCAAACACTTGTGCTGCCACTTTGTGGAAATTAACATAAATGCAGATCACTAAATTCTGTATGCCAATCTTTTGTTATTTTGTTAGATTCCTTTTCAGCTTGGCTTTTACCATTGTTTAAATAGTTTGCAAATACTTTACATAGTGATATTTCTATCTTCCTCCTAATACATTTCAGTGGTATTCTGTTTCTGAGGTACTCACTGAATGAATACTTTGATGAAACTGTCCATGAGAACTTCACAAGTCAAGATCAGTGGCCAACACTGTCATGTCTTCTACACAGTAATTTAATCAGTTCAGTACCTATTTACTCCTCAATAAACCAGATTGGTTTGGAAACAGTCCCAAATATATATGGTAGTCCTTCGGGTTCAAAGAAGACATGCTGTTGTGCAGTTCATCTGTGGGCATTTGACTCTGCAGTCCCAGTCTGGAAGTGCAGAGTCTAGCACAATGGGGGCACTGGAAATCCAGTGGGTGTTATTCTGTGACACTGCTCATGGTTTTCTATCAGTTTTTGGCAGTACCTGTCTTCAAAGCTGGTGGAGGCTTCATAGCACAGGGCTCACCAGTGGGTTCTGTCAGCAGCCACAGCTTCTAGTTCTCTTGGCTGGATGTCACATTGGCATAGGGTTTCTTTCACAGCATCTTTGTAGCGCTTGTGTGGTCGACCTCAAGGTCTCTTCCCAGACTCCAGTACACCATAGAGCAACTGGCGAGGCATACAGTGGTCATTCATTCTGATGACGTGTCCAACTCACTGCATCTGGGCTCTGGTAATCAGGGACTCAATACTGGTGGACTCTGTGCAATCCAAGATCTCCAGGTTGGAGATACAGCCTTGCCAACAAATGCCCAGGATGGAGTGGAGAACAGGCCTATGCAATTTCTCCAGTTCTTTGATGTGTCTTTGGTACAGAATCCAGGATTCACATCCATATAGGAGAGAAGGGATAACCCCAGCTCTGTAGATTTTCAGCTTTGTGGAGGTATGGATGTTGTGTTAATTAAGACTCTAGTACGCAGCCACCCCAGTGTCTGGCTGGCCTTGCTGATCCTGGAGTTAATTTCTCTGTCCAAAGACCGATTGCTCGAGATGATGCTTCCTGAGTATTTGAAGCTTTTTACATTTGTTAGCTAGGTGTCGTCAACAGTGATTTTTGGTTCTATGGATTGGTATTTGGCACAGGCTGGTAAAGTACTTCTGTCTTATTCAGGTTGATAGTCAGGCCAAAGAACACAGCAGCATCTGAGAATTTGTTCAGCATCAACTATAGATCACTGTCTGTGTGCGCCAGAAGTGCACAGTTATCAGCAAAGAGGGTTTCTTGGATGACTGTTTGAAGGCACTTCATCTGTGCATTCAGGGGGTGAAGGTAAAAGAGCCGCCAATAGGTACCTGATGTACACTCCTTCCTTCAAACCCTGGGCAGCACATGACAACATGCAAGCAAAGAACAGATTGTTTTACCCCATTGGAAATGGCAAATGCAGCTGATGTATCACTGTTGTAAAGAATCTGTCCTGTCATTCCATCATGGAGTAGTTGAATCAACTTCATGAATTTCCTCGGGCATCCATAACATCTCAGGATAATCTAGAGAGCCTCCCTGTTTACAGTGTCAAATGCTTTTGTCAGGTCAATGAAGACAAAGTAAATTGTGCATAATTGCTTTTCTATCAAAGAACAAAGAAGATTCTAGAGGACCTCCAAAAAACAGTTGTTGATACTCACCAGGCTGGAGAAGGTTACAATAGTATTTCCAAAGAGTTTGGACTTCACCAGGACACTATCAGGTAGATTATGTACAAATGGAGGCAATTCAGCACCATTGTTACCCTCCCCAGGAATGGTCGACTAACCAAGATCACACCAAGAGCAAAGTGTGTAATACTCTAAGGGGTCTCAAAGAAGCCCAGGGTAACATCTAAGGAACTAGAGTCCTCTCTTGCATTGCCGAATGTCAGTGTTCATGAGTGGTCATCAGGAGAAAACCTGGTGGTCATCAGGAGAAAACCAAACAACAGTGATGTGCATGGCAGGGTTGAAAAGAGAAAGCCACTACTCCCCAAAAAGAACATTGCTGCTCATTTACAGTTTGTGAAATACCATGTGGATAAGCCAGAAGGCTATTGGAAGAATATTCTGTAGACTGGTAAGACCAAAATAGAACTTTTTGGCTTCAATAAAAAGTGTTAAGTTTGGCCAAAGGCAAATGCTACACTCCAGCACAGAAACCTTATCCCGTCAGTGAAACATAATAGTGGCAGTATCATGGGTTGGGCCTGCTTTGCCATCATTGATGAAACTATGAATTCTGAATTATACCAGCAAATTCTACAGGAAAGTGTCAGGGTATCTGTCTGTGAACTGAAGCTCAAGAGAAAGTGGGTCATGAAGGAAGACAACGATCCGAAACACATGTACAACCGAAGAATAGTTAAAGCAGAAGAAAGTGAATGTTTTGGAATGGCCAAGTCAAAGTCTTGATCCTATAGAAACGTTGTGGAAGGACTTGAAGCGGGCAGTTCATGCGAGGAAGCACACCAACATTCGTGAGTTGAAGCTGTTCTGGAAGGAGGAACAGGCTCAAATTCCTCCAAGCCAGTGTACAGGACTGATGAACAGTTATCAGAAACATTTAGTTGCAGTTACTGCTGCCCGAGGGGGGCACACTAGTTACTGAAAGCAAAGGTTCACATACTTTTGCCACACACAAATAGGTAGCTGTGGATCATTTTCCTCAATAAATCAACGAACAAGTATGATGTTTTTGACTCATTTAATTGGGCTGTTTTAGGGCATAAGTGGAGAGCAGATCACATTTTAGGTCAAATTTATGCAGAAATATTGAAAATTCAAAAGGTTTCACAAACTTTTAAGCACCACCACTATATCTGATGTGGAAAAAACAGGAATACCTAAAAAAAGAAGCAAATAACTTCTAATGAAGCATGCTATACTCCCTTCTAGAGCTAACTGTCAGCCTTCCTTAACGGCCAATATCAGGTTTTAGTTTCGGAACAGCTTCAAACCTACATGCAGTTTTTTAAAAAACAAAAGCCACTGAACACAGTGGGACTTCCTTCCAAGTAAACACAAACATGATTAGCCTGTTCCAAAATCCTTCAAGAATCATATAGCTGAGATTAACAGGATGCAATTTTAAAGGACCCCTCATTTTTTTATTTAAGCTTCCTTGTATAAGTCCGAGCGCGCTGGGGATGCTAGGAGTTGTAATACAAAGCATTGAAAGGTCCCACACCAGAAAGGTCAATCTAACGCAAAACAAAGGGCGCGCCACGTAACTTCTACCACGCAGTCGCAGTCGGAAGGCGACGAACGTTAAACCCTGCCGCCTGGGAGCAACGGACAAGCCTCGCGAAGGCTGCACAGACACGCATGCGCATTCCATCCATGTCGTCTCGCCCCCTTCTGGACCGTTACAGTAGCTTTCGTCGAAGGAGGGGCAGCGGCCTGGGATGGAGGCGGAGCTGGCCGACGTAAGCGCCGACGCAATACGGCGGCCGGGTGTTCTGTGCCGGGGGATCGCCGCTTTCTCCTTCGCCGCGCTGACTCCCTGCCATGGAGTTTGTGGACCGGGCCGCGCGCTTCTTGCTGCCTTACTTGACCTTGATGATGCCGTGGGCATTGATGGGCTTAATGGTGACCGGATCCCTCGTTAAAGAATTGGTGCCGCTGGATGCTACTTACCTGAGTAACAAGCGCAACGTGCTCAACGTGTGAGGGGCTTGCTCTGACCGGTGCTGGGTGTTGCTGGAGGAGGGAGGAGGAGGAGGAGGAGGAGGAAGGGGGATCTGGGAGGCAGGGCCTCGCTTGTAGCGGGGACACCTGGACAGCAGGAAGCGGCTGGCAGCGGGGGAACGAGTAGAGGGCTTGCTGAAGGTCGTGGACGGAGTGTGAGGACTTTGAATGGGGGTCTGTGGGCCAGAAGAGGCTTGCTCTCGTGTAAATCGGGGTGAGGGTCTCTCTCTCTCTCTGAGAGGGATCCCTCATATCTCTTTATACCTGAGCCACATTTCTATCCTGCTTCCCAAGTTTGTAGTTTGGGAAAGGGCCAGTAAGGCTATGGCGCCTACGTTCATTAGTGCATTAACTAAATCCTGCTAAGTGAAGGAATCCAAATTGAGATACCCCAACATATAATTGTTTAGCCTCTGCCTGAATACATCCAGTAAAGAGGACCTCGTTGTCCTTACTGGGCAATTAGTTCCACTGGCTAACTGATCTTCACTTTTTCTAAACTTTGGGAAGAATATGTTGTAACAAGTGTACTAATTTAATAGAGTAAGGTTAATTACTAGTCCAGAGAGTAATAATCTAATACTGAATTGAAATCCAGTAAAAACTAGATTGTTGTCTCTCAAATTTAAGTGGGGTAATATCTGGTTAGTACTTAAAAGGGAGAACATCAGAAAAATCCCATGGTTTAGGTAAGATTAGGAAGTTGAAAAACATTTTAAAAGAGAGTATTGATACTAAGAAAAGTACAGGCGTATAGCTACAAAATCACCAAGCCTTAAGTTCAACTCAAAGGAGATTTTACTTTTACTAAATACTAATCTATTTAACTCAACCAAAAGTAAGCCATATAACTTTGTTAAGTTTGTAAGTGTAGCAAGGATACTAATTGGTTAATTTTTTTTTATCGCTGCAAGCTTCCTTAAGAGAGTTTCTACCTTTAAAAACAGTATAGAAGAATGTCATAAAACAAAAATAGTGGGTTTTCCACTGGTCACATACATGAATTTAAGAAATGCAGCTTTCTAGAGGTTCATCCAGCAGGTTTTCCCATTTCTATCTGGGGATGAACAGGACTGAGTTAGAATTATTATTTGCAAACCATATGCTTACATGGAGCTGCAACTCTGTTTAACATTGAGTTGTTTTAACTATGATGTACAAAAAAAGTAGTAATAGCTATGTTGCCTAGGGATGGGGGGATAGGCCAGTAATCCACAGTTAACCACTTTATTGGGGCATGTGAAATTTTATAATAATGGCAAACTTGTTTCTTAGAACTGTTCATCAAGAAAAACAATTTAAAAAAATACATTAAAAAGGGAGGAAGTAAATATAGCTGATCTGAGAATCCATTTTTGTATTGTTTATGATATGAAACTCTTAATCTTCATGGAAGCTCAGCCTGTCTGCTTGATGTTTATAAATATCTCTCTGCTTCTTTCTTAACTCCTTTTGAGGAATATTTTCTTCTGAAATTTTTGGGGAAAGTTTTTAATTCCTCCATGGTAGTTACTTAAAAGGTTAAATCATTCTTCTGCCAGTCTGATTACAGCTATTGTTTTCTGGTTACCATAGTTACCCTCAGCCAATATACTTCTGTAGCTGAGAGTAATAGGAACTGTAATTGGACCTTTACATTTTACATTTTTCCTCAGATCCTGGACATTGCTTTAGATGAAATCAAATGTTGACTTTCCCATTATGGGGTTTGTAAATATGGGAAGATTCTCCCTAACAGATATTAATCATGATGGATGTGGAGTACATGATTTTGTAACTTATATTGCCTGGCGCTCACTGTATTTTTCTTCAATTTCTCTCTGGCAGCTATTTTGTGAAATTTGCTTGGGCCTGGACATTCTGTCTGCTGTTGCCATTCATCTCTATAACCAACTACCATGTCATCCAGAAGATTTTACCTGTACTTTTTCGCCTGTTCTCACTGTTGGTTGGTACTATCATTTGGTATACATGCACAAGTATATTTTGGCTCATTCAGGACTTCACAGGCAGTTGTTACAAATCATCATCCCTTGATGTAGTGACTCAAGAACATTCCAACAAGCTGCGGTGCCTACAAGCTGGTGGGATATGGCAAAATTTTGATATCTCAGGACATTCCTTCCTCCTTTCATATTGTGTTCTAATGATTCTAGAAGAGTTGGCTGTGATGCCCAGTGTGAAAACCTTTCAGGGCTCCACACTGCACATGGTGGTGAACAGCTTATTCTTAGCATTGACTTGTTTGACCTTTATCTGGCTTTTCATGCTTTTTACTACTGCTGTATATTTCCATGATTTTTGGGACAAGATTTTTGGCACTTTGGTGGGCCTCTCTGCTTGGTATGGAACATACAGGTTTTGGTACCTGTCACCTTTATCTCCTGGGCTTCCCCCCAAAAGAACCCTTTATTTCCCGAAGTCTAATCGTAGGCTATAAAATCAGTTTGTGGATCAGATTCTATTTTAAAGAATATTCATTTGTAATTATCTAGATTTTAAGACAACTATTAATAATAGTTATTTAAAGTATATATTTAAAGTGAGTGGCAAAAGACCAAATACTGTTTGCATGATGAGTTTGTGGTATAGTCCTTGAAAGTGATTGATATCTTAGTAATATCAAGTAATTGTTAATCTTGGCTAACTGAATGGAAACTGTTGACTGGATTGGTATTAGAATAACTTGAGAGGAAAATATTCCTCTTTAAAACTCTACTTTTAACTATGAAGAGGCAAATTTCATAGACAAAAATACACTTAGATACAACACTCATAATACATTTTTATTACAAAAATGTAGGATTCAATAAATGGACGCATTTCTGGTTTGGTTAGATAAATTGACCGAGATCGTACTTTATTTGAGGTTCTAATAATTAACACAGTGATAGATACTTAAACATTTTGTCTCAAATTATCTTGCTTGAAGTCAAGGATGGAGCTTGATGTAGAACAAAGTTTTCTTTGAGTTTGATTTAAATCCATATATTATTACAAAAAAGGATAGCTATATTAGTCTTACGGTATTTAGTGCCATAGGTAATTTTGGATTTATTTATTTAATTTATATTTCAGATTTAAATACCACCCATCCCACAAAAAGTGACTCTGGGCGGTTTAAAATAACTATCCCCACCATTCTGTTTATTTCAACATTCAACTTTGTTCAGATGAAATGGCTTGCCTCATCCAACCTTTGTTCTCAAATTTATTTGACTTCTTTAGCATATCTTAATATGTCATATCTTTGGCAACATGGTATCTCTGAATGTTGCAAAATGCTTTATATTTGTAATCAGAGCTGTCCTGTTACAGCAGGCTGTTGCTTGCAGGATTGCAGCTTCCACATTCTCTGCTTTTCAATTAATTAAATATGGCAGTTAGGAAATCTACAGCAATGTTCGTTTATTGTTTATGGGAGTCATCTAGAAAATGCTATTTATATTGGTTCCTACAGCCATCCTTCACAACAGGAAAAACATAATTCATAAAGAATCTTATTTAAGGACTTTTTTATTTTGTTTAGCTTCCTTCGATACTTTGACTTTTTTCTCTACAACACAAGCTTAAAATGTTAATATATTTGTGTTAATTGTACTTTCTACAGTTTTGCATTTTGACTAACAGTATTACACTATAAGTGCAATTATTTTTAATCTAATTGAAAAATAATTGTTTTATTGAATGTTGCTGCTTTATATGTTATATTCAGCCTACTTTATTTTTGTATGTTCCTACTATACATTTAATAAAGCTGCATAGTTTGCAGCTACTAAGCTGAAGTGGGCACCTTTTTTGGCTCAGACAGCGCTTTGTTTTTTATTTTTATTTTTGGTCTCCAGGGGCACAATAGACATGTACTGATACCACAGGAGGCACTGGCTCAGAAAACTGTTGCTGTCTTAGTGTCTGTGTGTTTTGTTTTTAAGATTTGGGGGCATATTTAGATGGGAAGTAGGTGTGTTAGAGTCTTGTGGAGGCCTAGCACACTTATCCCATGTTTACTTCCCCCAGAAATAGCTAAAAATCAACAATTTGTTGCTGAATTTCAGCCATCTTGGGGGTCTCTGGAGCTGTAAAAATGTGGTTGTGTGTGTTCTGATTTGTTCACCTTTGTGCTAACTTTTCAGTCTTGTAAATGTCTTAACAAAACTTGCTAACTCAGCTCCAGAGCTTTCAGTTATGGATGTGATCAGAATATAACACTAAATAGTTTGAAGTCTTCATCTTGATTGTTTTACCCACAAACTGTTTGATTTCAGGATTTTGTATTTAATTTGACGGGCATGCCGTTTGAAGTGCCTTTGAATTGCATGGTACCTCTAAGTATGCTATAAGACAGTTATTTACAGAGTAATCCAGTGGGGTTTATGTGTGCCCTCTGTTTAAGGACAATATTCTTTTAACACTTCCCCTGGTTTAAACCTCCAATGTAATTTTTAACATTCTCTCTACTTAAATGGTTGCTTAAGGAAAAGACCTGTAAAAAAAAAAAAAAAGGTACACATTAGAGGTATATAAAATGCCTTGGTGAATCATAGCCCTCATATTCAGGATTATGCTACTTGTGCCCTGTAGAATTACAACAGCTTGTGCCTATGCCACATTTAAACTTCTGTATTGTACATGACAATTGGTTCATATAACACTGTTTCCAACATGGGAGAAAAAGTTTTATCTCAAACTCAGCTTTATGCCTATCCATAAACCAAGAAGAAAGAGCAGATAAGCATCTGTCCATATATATGCAGTTGGGTGATTGTAATGAGATGAAAAGGTATAAGAATAACCACACTGTCAAATGAAAGAGTTTTATGGAGGTAGAAGTCCAAGACCAGTGGTATATATCAGTGGGATTGGAAGCAGACTTAGTTTAAATTACCATTATTGTTTTTGTTGTAAGCTCTTTTGGGGCTCTTTCTGCTATGAAGATAAACATCAGACCTTCATGAACTGAGCCACGTAGGTATATGAGGAGCAGCCTTTATGACTGGCAACACCTCTTCCAATCAGTCAGATTACATTCGTGGCTCCTTTAATTCTTTCACAGCCAAAGTCACACTGAGTATTCCGATACGCAAATTGGCTCCATGACATAGGAATGTAGTGAAGTATTGGTGAATTCTTAAGCAATTCCTAAGTATTATATGTTTCCGTTAGCTGAGATTTTTCTCAGCAGTTCTATACCCAGTAAGTTTACATAAAGTATATTTGCTATAATGTTTTTCCTGTTACTTAAGCACTGTTTTTTTATTGTTGTTTAAAGAAGGCAGTGAAATCCTCTGTCTATACATGCATACATTTTACGGATGGGTACATTTTGTGAGTTGAGTATGATACATCAACATTGTTACTGTAGAGGAAAATGTTATATAAAAAATTCTTCTGACTCTATGTAACACAGTTTTTTTGTATAATAATCACTTGATGTCAGTTTTGTTGTCCATGAATGAACAAATCAAATTCACCTTCAATCGATGCAATAACAGATTGTTTCTCCAGTGGTTTTGGTTCCTTTTGGCTAAATTGCTTACGTTGCCAATTGCGTTACATTTATACCCTAATCCAAAACATATATTTACTAAATCTTATTTATTTCTGTAGTATTTTGTCATAAATAAATGATGAGAGGTATATGGCCTAAACTTTAAGGAGCGCTGCTTTTCCCAAATGATTATTTTCCTCCCCTACTTCTAAAGTAATTTGTGCCATGGTGCTATTTTTGTTGTGTTTTGCTAACTGTAATGGAGGACAGTTTAACCTGTTCTTCCTGAGGTGGGCAAACAAAGTAAAGCCCTGGATATCTCATGAGTGTCAAACTTCATTTTAAGCTGTCTTTCCTATGTTAATAAAGCTGCATGTTAGTGTGACTTCCAAAGCATAAGGGAGAACTTCTGTTGTGTAGACTTGGCCATGAAAATCAGTTTCAGATTTGCCACCGATATTTCAGGAATGACAACTCTAGCCTGGTTTTTTTGTTTTTGTTGTTTTTTTAGTAATCACATTAACATATTTTATTTATTTAAAATGTAGGTCATGCTTTGTTATTTTAGCAGCAGGGATTCTAGAAATGCTCAAAATAGTACTCTATACCAGAATAAATACTTTTAAATTAATATAGATGATTTCTTAGGAAAGTATTGAGTTGATTTCCAGTACAAACCTTGGAAAGAATGTAGTATACTTAATCTGTCATGCTTACTTGAGCAAGATCCTAATTATAGTAAGTTGGAAATACTTCCATTTGACTTTCTTTTAGAGTTACAGGGAAGTCTCATAGTAAATATTTGGGTGAAAAGATTGTAGGAATCCAAAAGTAGGAAAGTATTAATGACAAGAAAGCTCTGGTGAATGTGTAACATTGGGGTAAGCATGTAACACTGGTTTTGCAGACCCTGCATTGGTTGTTAATGGGTTTCCGGGTCCAATCTAAGGTGCTGATTCTGATCTATGAGCCCTTCATGGTTGGGCACCTTCAGGATTATCTTCTCCAGCCATCTTTGGCCCAATCAGTCAGACCTAGCAGGGGAAACTACTGCAAGTCCCATACTTTTGGAAATTTGGGGGGCTGTTGCGGTGCTGACGTTGTGGAATAGCCTCACTGTGGAGATCAGGTTGGCTCTTTGAAAAGTTTTTAAACACCAAGCTATTTGGGAGATCATTCCCCTGATCTGATCTGATTTGAAGTTGCCATCTTTTCATTTTGCTTGTATTCTTGCAGTGTTGTTGGGTTTTTATTTTTGTTTAGGACTTGTTTTATTATTTTTTTTCCTATGTGAACTGCCAGGATCGTTTCAATTACAGTGGCATAGAAATATGTTAAATAAATGAATGAATAAATATCTGGTTTTCTGGTTATTTTTGATAGTACACAATTTTGGCCAGAACGTTTATCTTTCTGCTTTCATTTGAAATAAATATACAGTATACACTTAACACAGATTCCATACAATTGCTTTCTCAAGAAAGAACAGTAAGCTTTGGAGCAACCACCCACTTTATGAACAAACTAAAACATTATTTAGTTTTGCTATAGAGCGGGCCATATTAGTAAGCTGTTCAAATACTGGGTTATTTTTTTCCTGTGTCTGATTGCTTTGCATTGGATAAAGCCAGCTAACTTATTTATTGTACTACATACAGTAACCACAATTTGTGAAATGCAGAGTAGTGAGTCTTCGGTTCAAGCCCAAGGTTCTCTTATTTCTTTGTTGTATGGGAGTTATTTATACTGTCTTTTTACCAGTAAAGTACTGTACAACTTAATTCGCCTCAAGAATAGAATAGTGCGACCATTTTAACAAAGCAGAAATGTTGGATTTGCCAGTCTTGAAAACATCTGATTTTTTAAAAGTGTAGTTTAAAAAGTAATACTGTTTTATATTAATGAATGCTGATAGGAAAAATTATGACAGTATTGAATGGAATAATTTTCTCATTAAAATGAACTTTTTGCAACTTTGCACCACTTGCATTTGTGCAGATTCCTGCACAAGACAATCCTGAAAAATATTAGCAAATTTATTTAGTCAGAAGAATACCATCCATACTTTGGAGAGGAGGTAACAAAAAATATGAGAAAAACTGAAGGTGCACAAAATTGTAGAAGAATTGCTAGAAAAAGCAACCCATTTGAAGAAGAAGGAATAGCTAAAGAGTACTAAAATTCCTATATTTTATTACAGGTCTCACTGCTTTTCTTCTAATACACCCTTTTAGCTCACATTGATCATATGAATTATTTTTAAGACTCAAGATTTAGATAACCACTTCCTCTTCGTCTAAAGACATGTCCAGCAGGGCCGTAGCAGATACCTATTAAGGAATAACTCCAGTTGAAGGAAAATTCTGAGTAAAGTGTGCATATTATGGGGCTGTACCTTTTGTTTTTAAGTGTTTAGTTGGAACTGGTGGTTAAAAGATCCTTTTAATATTAGAATAGGCAGCATTGGACACAGGGAATATACTTTACATCATTGTTTTAAAACCAAATAAAAATACATAGCAGTCAGTGTCAAATTGGTGAGTCACTTGGCAAGTGGGTCACCATATAGATTCAACTGATTGTACCTGCAACTCCTGTTCTAATACAAAGGCCCAGCTGATGCAAAGTCATTGTTTTGATGCAACAGAAGGAGGTTTTACACAACTGGGTTGTAACTCTCAAGGAAGCCTTATTCAAAAATACAGTGGTGTGGAGTGAAAGAAGATCTTTAGTAGATCTCAAGTTAAAAGCAAGGTCACAAGTAGTGATCCATTAGGTAACCAAGTCCAAAACTATTTACTACACTATATACCAAAATAGCATTTTGAATTGATTTCACTTTGGGGAAGCTTAAGAACTGGGGTTTCCTAGTGATTGCCTGGAATCTACGTATGTCTTCACATTTTGCTTAACTAAAACTGAAGTGGATCAAATCAGCATAACTAGTGGTGAGGAATACTGGAGGTTCATCAATATTTGAGCTGCTACAACTTCATCCCTGCCAAAGCGAACAGCATGGCTACATTTTGCACAAGCTTCAACTGATGCTGGAGTGATTTAACCAGGAGGATTCAAGAACAATGGATCGTCACGGGCAAGCTACACCTTGTCCCTTTGTGCTATTGAAATGCCTTCTTTGACCATGAGCAAAGGGGAGACATTTGTGAATTGGAAAACTTTGTCTGATCTCTAGTTGGCTGGGGATGTGATAAATATTTATAGGCTATGTTTTAATGAGCATCTACATGTCAAAGCAGCTGTGTACCAGCATGCATCCTATTCAGTCTACACTACAGCCCTGCCCATTTGTGCAGAACTACTACTGAGTTTTGTTTTAAAGCAGGATATACTGTAGAGCCTTTGGGGGACCAAGAGTTACCCTTGGCCTAAGTGGTATGGCAGTGGCCACACTCCCAAAAAATACAAATCAGAATAAAAACTAATGTAGATTTAACTTAAGTATAACAAAACAGTAAAGTTAATATGCGTGATTTGTCATGGATTTAATAATTTCTGTTTTCCAGCATGTTAAAAGTTGTAAGTTGGTGGCATTCTTTGAAGGTGCTCTGGTTATGGCATCAAAAGTTTTTGTATATCCTTATATTAAATGAATTTCTGATAGAAAAAAAGAAAAGCTCTATCTCCATATCATTTTTCAAAAATAAGTCATGAAACCCAATAGCCAAAAGAGTACAAATTGGCATTAGAACATTCATATGAGTCCCTTGTATTGTTGCATAAACTTCCCATTAGTTCAAAGATTTCTTTAAATGCTCATTGTGGTCAGTTTGAAAATTATTATATGTGTAGAATTGTTTGATTTCCATATTTGAAATCTTTCTCCTCAGCTGGGAGTGACTTAGCATGGGCAGGAAAAGGCATCCCATTGAATGATCATAATTGTGCAATTTTTAATAACACTTGCAATATGGCGCAACTGCAGATGGATTTAGTTCAGTGTTTTTGAAGTTATTGTTTATGGCTGTCATCTATAACTGAAACACAGGCATGTCACTATACAGCAAAGTATAAAGTGCTAAATTAACATGATCTCATGCAGCTGTAATAATACATACTATTTATTTATGATAACAAGTATATTAAAGATTTAATGCACCTAAGTTATCTATACTATGTCATTGTTAGTCTAGCTCAGATCTGTATATACCAACCTTCATCCTGGTGCCCCCAGATGTATTGGACTTCATCTCCCATAATATTCCAGTCCGTATGATTTGCCCCTTCCCGCTTCAGGATAATGGGAGCTAATTTATTCTATCTGGAAGGTTAAGTTGTATGGGAAAGCTGATCTGTGCTAAGTGCTTACAATTCCTCAGAAATGCAGATGAAGGTCTTCCCCAATTTCTCTTGAAGATCCCTTGGAGTGAATTTATACTTTCTGAATATGAAAAACATACTTTGTCACTGAGTAATATATCTTCCCAGTCATCCCTACAGCAACTGTTTAACAAACATTTATTTCTCTTTAATATAATCTTTAAACTTTGCCAATGGTGGCATTTAACTCTGAAAGAAAACTGCTTGAATTTTTAAAAGCATTTAAGCGTATTCTCTGTCTGTTCATCACTGAAAACAAAAAAATCGCCATAAGTAAAATGAATCTATACTCTAGAGGCGAATATGTGTAGCTCAGGGTTGAACTGTGGAGTCCTTGGGGTTCTCTGAGCTCGGTTCTTTTCTTGCAAATGTTTCATTACCCAGCTAGGTAACATCTTCAGTGCTAAAGTAGAATGGGGTTTGCTCCCTATCCAGCTCTATCCAGCAATCATCACCCAGATAACCAGAGGTTACCACCAGGCACACAATCAAGCAGTGCATATGCTAATCAAGGAAGTACCAGAGGAGCAAAACCAAACCCCCACCCCCACCAGCACTGGCAAGGCAGGCCACAGTATATAAATAGAGAGCAAACCCCATCCCATTTTAGCACTGAAGATGTTACCTAGCCGGGTATTGAAATGTTTGCAAGAAAAGAACCAAGCTCAGAGAACCCCAAGGACTTCACAATCTATACTCTTTCAAAATTCAAAAAAGAGAAAGGAAAGGAAAGGAAAGGAAAAAATATCTCTATAGCCTTGTATATCCAGAAAGAAAATGTATGGGATAAATATGAAGCCAGATCTCAAACTGATGCTCCCCATATGTCAAGGGTTTACTATTACATTCACAAGCAGCAAAATAAATATCTGGGTGGAAATTCTGGGAGTTGTACTCTGGCGTATCTGGAAGATAACAGCTTGGAAGTGGGTCTTCTAAACCCAGAGAAAAGGCATATGCAGATAGCTAGTTTATTGTGCTATCCATTTTATAAGGAGGCTCAAAGCATTCCAGAATACATTTACTTCATCCCCACACCTAAGTAGTCTAGATCATGCGACGGGATCCTTCAAGATCAGTTTGTCCAAAATCTTTAAAGCTAGATTTGGGTTATCATGTAGCTATCATATTTTTCTGTAGAAACTAAGAGAAAAGTGGGCCATACTTTTGGTGGTCAGGTGCCATACTTAATATTTTCTGAGGGTGAAAGTGTGCAGTAAATGTAAACTCATACCTGTCCAAAATGGGGAACCAGTTTCCTTAATGCTTCATGAGTAGCACGGTGCACAAAACTTTTTTTTTTTTATTGTTCCTTCCCACCACCATCACATTATATTTTAGTTCCAGATCTAAAGGGATAAAACAAGAAGATTGTAGAATCTGGAGCTAAAGCCATGTTTGCCATTGTAGGAACAATCTTGCCCTAAGATCACACCAAAATTATGTGACAATTATTCATAAGAACCTACTACCTATTATATTTATTAAAAAGCTAATTTATTGTAATGAGGAAATTAACTGCAGTAAAAAAATCTTGAAAAGTAGGTTAGCCTTCAGTGGTTCTATGAACTGGACCAAGAACTCATCGGAGTCAGGTTCTTTTGACTTTCCACTTTGCTCCATATGTCCTTTGCATCATAAATCCTACCATGGGATATTGAGAAGTCTCAAACACATATGTATGCTGAAGAGCAATGACTGATAATTTCATTTTCATTTATGTTTAGGCATAGTGGAACAATAAAACTGAAAATAAAATATTTATAAATAAACAAACAAACAAACAAACAAAACCCTAGCAGGGAGTAATGAGCCCTAGTATGGAGTAACTTCACTTCTTTGCAACCACTATCCCAATCCTGGAATGGAGTACAACTTCTCAAGCTCCCAGCCAACACCCCTATCATATATCCTGCTGGCAATGCTCCCAAATTATCTGCTTCTCAGTTTACTCCTCCCTGATTTTCCTAACTTGCTGTAGTGCCTGCAACAGAGCAAGCAACATCTGCAGTCAGAGAGGTGGATCAGAGGCAGAGGTGGAGCCAGGGCATTGCAGTCTTGGTTTGATGCAAGATCTCCACCACCCCACCACCCCCACATTTATTACTTTAATTTTCTTTTCAGTATTTGTAAGCTGCTTCAATCAACTGAGACTCTAGGCAGCTAATAACAAAGTGAAATAAGTCAGTTGTCCAAATATGAACAACATTATCATATATGCCCAAGATAAGCACCCACAATCAATCAGTTCCAGCTGAATGTTCATCATAATAATGTGGTTTGAATTGCCTTTGGGACAGTGTGTACATGGGGGCCACAAACATGAAAAGGCCTATTGCTTAGCCCCCCCACCCCAACCCCAATGTTTATTTTTGTGGGGATAGGGAGCAAGCTGTCTAGATTTTTGGACTGGACAGAAAGGTTTAAAACTGGCCAATAGATCTTTGGTGTAAGCCAGTGGTCCACCATTAAGAGATTTCAGGGTGATGACCAGCACTTTGAATTTGGCCCAGAACCCTCCTAGGGAGCCAGTGCAATGTCCTAAACATTCTTAACAATGCTTAGGACCTTGCACTGTTCTTAACATTCTGCAATGCATTCTGGTTGTCCTGCCAGAAGTCTGGCCATTCTGGACCTGCTTCAGCTTTTGAGTTGTTTCAAAAGGCAGCCTTGCATCAAGGGCATTGCAGTAATCTAACTAAGTGGTGATCAGGACAGGAGTGACTGTTGCTAGGGCATCTTCATCTAGATAGAATCCCAACTGGCACACCAACCAAAGCTGGTGAAATTCTTCCTGGCTGTGGCTTAGATGTGCACTCTGAACAGGAGTCATGAATCCAGGAAAACCCCTAAGTCACAAACCAACTTTAGGGAAAGCATGACCCCATCCTGAATAGCCACTGGGATCAATGTTACTGGATTACTCCAATGTTTATTGACATACAACTCTCTTGGTAGGACTTAATCTGAGATTGTTTTGCACCATCCACAGCCTGACAAATTTCATGCGATTCAGGTTTTCCACAGCATCTCTGAGATGGCAATCTATAACTGGGTGGTCAGCACTGGGGAAACACCACACTGATAATTAAGGGCTACAGTGCTTCCCCTTCTCCATACTACTGAAATTTCAGGTAGTACAGCAGATTCAGGTACAGTGGAACCACAGTAGAACTGTGCCCCCAAATCCCAGCTCTTATAGGCAGTCTAGATACCAGATACCAAAACCATGGTTGATGGTACTGAATATGGCTGAAAGGTTTAACAGGACCAAGAGGGGTCCCTCCATCTAGGTCCCAAGGAAGCTCATCAACCTGAGTGACCAATGCCATTTCCATTCCATGACCAGCCCTGAATCTTGACTGGCAGGAATCCAGATAATCTATTTTCTGTAGGATCCTCTGAAGTTAGTTCCCCACCACCTAATCAATGAACTTTTCTAAAAAAGATTGGAGACTGGGCAGAAGTTAGCAAAGGTGACTGATTAAGGAAGTCTTGTTTAAGAGAAAACGTACCACTGCCTCCTTGAGAGCAGGTGGTGTTATGCCTCCATCAAAAGCATTGATTACCTGAGCTAGCCAGTCACCCTTACCTAGCGGCCCAAAGAAACCTGGTGGGGTATGGATAATTGGTGGCAGAATTCCTATCACAGAGAACTCTCTTCACTTCCTCAGGCTGCCCTACAAGATCAAAATCCCAGATGAACGCACAAGATTCTTCCTCGCCCATCACAGTGAACTCTGCCCAACTGGCATCCAACCCAAGTAGATAAGAGCAACTTTATCCTCTAAGAAACCTGCACATTCATCCAATATACCTGCAGGCATTTTAGAAGAAAATATTTTCCTAAAAGAGATTAGGTTACTCTGAACAGGGCTGGACAGTGTCACTTGGTCACTGTATGCTGTTGGCAGAAAGGTAAGTGTGTGGTTTCTTTAGCGGCTTTATCCTAAAATGCCTCCATTTTGGCATCTCATATTGTATACAATTTCTGAAATGATACGTCCAGATCTAAGTCCTTGTGGGAAGTTATTCTTATATCTATTTTGTGGAAGCAACAATGCAAATGTTGCATAGCAAACATCACTCTCGGTGGAAAGTAGAATAAGAATTGATATGAATAAATAAAGTAAGAAATATTTTAGATGCAGTCTGAATCAGGGACCACCTTGCCAAGCATCAGGAAAAGGCTGGTAAGAGGGTCTGGGCTAGAAGGCAAGCCTTCTTGGTAGTGCCTCCCCCTTAATTAGTAATATGCTGCTAGAAGAAGAAGGGCTCAACTCTTCTTGCATGTCAAAAGGCCATTAAAATCATTTTATTCCAGTGACCCATGGATTCCTTGGATGATTGTGGACAGCCGTCTGAGTATAGTATTGATGATTACTATTGTTTGATTAATGTTGATGGGTGCATTATTATGTTGTTTGCTTTGTTGTTCATTATCCAGAGAAAAGATAGCTGCTATTCTTACATGGCAAAAAATGGACAGTAAAAAACAAACTCATCATATTAGAAAATTACAGTCCAGAACACACTTAACAGATTTATTGATATTTCGTTTATCACATTTTCCCTTTACTAAATATTGGTGGTGCCTGCTCTTTGTAGATATATATTTTTTGGAAAGAGGGCTTTTACATGATACACATATGTTATATTGTTTTATTTTGTAAATTAAAAGAAATAAAATACGTTGACTTAGCTGTAGATATAAACCCAGACCCAGGCATAATATTGCTCTTCGTTTCCATCAGACCCTTATAAGTCACGCGGCTTTCAGATACAGCTTAGGCAACCCTTTCCTAATCTAATATTATTCAAAATTTGGGGAATATAAAGGCTGAGGAATGCTGGTCTACATCAGCAATAAGGCTGACGTGTAAAGGCATGCAGTTTTCCTGCTGGTGATGATGTAAATAGTTATTTACACACCCTTTGTTGGTACTGTAATAAGTATCCTGGCACTACCTTGAGATCTCCCTACCCTTGGGAAGTATTTCTGGAAGGGAACAGATTATCCAGAAAGTTCTGGTAGCAGCTGTTGGCCTTTCTATTTTAAGACTGCAATGAAAGAAAGGTGGTGCTTTTTGACAAAACCAGATTAACTGTAGATGAGGTTCAGTTGGGGCCACTTGTACCTGTACAATGTGCAGAATTGTGCTGGCATAATTGCAGTGTTTTATTAAAGGTAATCCAGAACAGCTTTCACAACATTCCCTGTGTTCAACATTTCTTCCCATGGGACAGGTACATTTTGGGGGATAAGGAGTATTGTTTGAGTTTTCAGAATATGTCGTGGGCATTGCCTTGTAATGGTTGCTTTGGGAGGAATTGTCACTGGACAGTACAGCTGTCACATGGGCATGGCCAATTTATTTCCCCAGGATGGTCTTTATCATCTCACTTCTGTGGGTGGGCACATTTTAAATGAAATATTGGGATGCAACCATCTATATTTTTATTTTAATTATTTTATTTTCAAAGGCTAAGGGGCTAGGAAGGGTCCAGAAGTATTCTGACATAAATAAAGATGAAGTCAAAGAGCTTTGCAGAGGGCCAGCAATATAGCAGATGCCAACAGCAGATTCTCTAGGCACATATTATGTTGCACACTCTGGGACAGCTAAAGCTTGCCCATTAAACTTGTTGTATTAAGTATCTAGATATTGAACAGAATTCAGGAAAATTTAAGAACTGTTGTATCTTCATTTATTGAAGTATTTTCAGAAACTCACCTAATTCAGCTCAGTTAATATGCCTAAATTCATGTGTTTGGGTCAGGAGATTAGGCAACCTCTGTTGTTGTTGATGTGCTTTTCCGTGATTGGGGTTATTGGTTTAACCATGGGCACTGTGTGTTATATGTTGTGGTTGTGTTTTAATCCTTGTGCACTGCCCAAAGTCAGTGTTGTGATATGGGTGGCCATATAAATAATTTTAATAAATAAATAGGGGAATAGTAAATTTTAATTTTCCCACCTAAATATTAAGTAGATACAAAGGAGAACAAAATGCCTTCAAACGCTCTGTATGGATGGATTTCAACACGTTTGTCTTATCTAGCACCACAATCATGTCATCTGATACATAGCATATGTTTTCAATTACCTGTTGATAGATGATAGATAGATAGATAGATAGATAGATAGATAGATAGATAGATAGATAGATAGATAGATAGATGCATTTTGCCAAGCATTTGATAGGCTAAAATGCCTACATAAACATAAGAAAAATCTTGTTGGATCAGATGAAAATCCAGAGAGTCTCACTTCTTGTTGCCCATAGTGACTAACCAGATACTGATGGGAAGCCTGCAAGCAGGATATGAGAGCATAGCAAACTCCCCAGTTTCTGACGTTCAGAGAATATGTTGACTTTGATTCTGGAAATAACAAATAGCTGTCATGAGTAAAAGCCACTGAAAGCTATATGGGAAGAGCTAATGTGATACTCAAATCTTATGGCCTTTAATTTGATATGCACCATATTAGATGCACACCACCTGCATATGCAGAGGCTGCCTTGGTCAGTTATTCGGGTCAAGTCTGACTTTGTTGAGGTCAGACATAACAACCCAAAAAGCAATTTGGACGATTGAGTAAGCTATTTGATCTAGAATTATATTTTGTATTCCCATAATGTGTTTACTGAATTACTGACCATGAATGAAACTATACATTTAATTCTGGGCTCATGATTGTTCATTTACTCTGCTACTTCTATTTTGACTATCTTTTAAACTGTCTCTTTCTAGAATAAAATAAACTCTACTCTGTATTACTTATTTCAGAAGAATGAACTCTTCTGACGAAATGCAGAAAGTCATGACTGCACATGCATACACAATTTATTTTTGGAAATGAATCAACTGATGTAGACCACATTTAGAAATGTAAAGCGGTTACTCTTCCCATATGATTTATTTGAGTTCTCAGAAGTGCTTTAAGCATGAATAGCATTGATGCTCATTATTCTTTCCAACATGCAAAAGGCACAAGAAAGTGAGAAATATGATTTTTTTTGTGTGCGCAAAGTGTTTTCTAATAAAAATACACAGCAAGAAAAGTAACTGAGAAAAAGTCCCCAAAAAAGGAGGGGGGGGGAGAATAAAATTACATGAAAATGACTTAGAACTAATGAAAACATTATATTTTTAAGAGTCCAGAAAGATTCCGTTGATGAAAGACACTTGGCAAATTCATGGAAACAAGCTGGAGACAAAGACGTTGATAAGTCAGAATTTCATCTGTGAAATTAAGTGCTGTAATCAGAGAAAGCTATAAGATACAATTAAAAATTGTAAAAAAAAATTAAGTGAATTATATTCTAAACACAAGTTAATTAAAAAAAACTTGATTCAATCAAATTGAAAATACAAAGAGAAAGACAAATAACTCATTATCACCTTATGCCCAAACTTCACAAACTATTGTGATCGAACTGACTGCATCCGTTCTATTTCTGTTTTTTAATCCTTTTTTTAAAATCACCACACAACAACAGCTCTTAGAAAAGTCCTTGTTATTTGCATCTATAAGGGAAATACACGTGCTATGTGACTGAAAAACTTGGGGAAAACTTTAGAAGTGCCACAGAGAATGCCATCTCTTAATTTTGTAATTCATTTGCTAGTTATTTCCTGGTGGTGCTTGACTGTGCTAAAAGGCTATTTTGTTCCATAGGGGGTATAAACACACCCTGCCATTTATAGATTTATAATACTGACACCTAAAAAAGGCATTGTACAAGTTGAATATTTCTGTAGACTTGCTTCCTTGCAGTATAGGTTTCCTACTTCTAAACTATGGAATGTTACATTAACAATATAGTTATTGGTTTCAAATTTCATTATAGTTATTGAAGATTCATCATAGTTTCACACAGCACAGAGACATCAAACTAAATATCAGAACAGTCAGCACTAGATGTATTTTTTCTTCAGATACCAATAAGCAAAATATCCCATTCCCCCAAGAGATCCCATGAGGAAGGAGGCCCCAAAAAAGGATGGAGGTTTCCGTTTGACCAGCCTGAATGCATTGGGTACCACTGCTGAGAGGAGGGTAGTATGGATGTCCCCCAGGACTTTCCTGAAGGCAAAACGTTTTTGTATCCTTTCAAAGAAGTTCTGTAGGTTGGGTCTGCTGCCATCTTCCCAGTATTTCTTAGAGAGTCCTAGAAACTTAAGGCGATGTAGTGTGGCTCCCAGCAAAACATCGGCCAAGGTGAACACGCATCCGCAAAGCCAGAGGTCACACTTCTGCCCTAGAGAATGAAGCCACAATCATTATGTTGCACTGGGAGATGGAAACAAATGCTGCCACTGACCCTTACTTCATTGACTTTTTGGGGGGACCAATGAAAGTGTCTTCTAGTGACAGATCTCTGGCAACCACCTGGCTCTACACTTCCCAAATTCTATCATTCTTTTTCACAGATAAGGGGGAAAAAAGCCAAATAAGCTTGTGGGACATATTTTGCTGCCTGAAGAGCATGCAACTGCAGTAAAAGTATTTTGATAGCTGAGGTAGAAAATTCCATAAACCTTCCTCTCCAACCATGGTAATTTAAGTATGATATAATATATTAATTAACTAACAGTTTGCTACCTTTTCAATGACACTAAAATCAGCAGCTTGCGGTAATTATCTGCTTAATGCTAGTGCTGTCCCAACTGTGCATCTTTTATCACAGTCATCTCTTCAGTCTCAGACATATTAATAAATAAAGGGGGAATGGCTGCCATTATGATATTTATATTCTGTGTTTCCATTAGAAAGGGAAGGGTCTGACACAGTAATGCTACCAAAAAGCAGTACCAAATTTGTTTAATCACAGGAGTGTTTGAAAGGGGGGGGTGCATGCGTGTGTGTGTGTGAAATCAAGGCAGGAGTTGTGATCACACAATAAACCCTGACCTTTGCAACACATGTAGGAAAGGGGAAGGGCTTTGATCATGTGGTCACAGCTGCCATCTTGATGTTTTTGACTCCCCTGAAGACACCTTTATATCTATTTTTTCACCTTCCCCTCCTTTTTGAAAAGTAAAATCAAATAATTAAACTAATTAAGACTTTACAGACTATATTTGTTGTTCTTTCATTTTGAAAACCTGGAAAATTTGGCTTGCTTCCAAATTTCACTGGCATGATCTATAGGACCTCAGGGTGACAAGACAGGATCTTCCCTCATTTCATGCTTGACACAGCCACTCTCAAGAAAAAGACATGATAAGGCAAGTTTTCCCTTTCCAGCTGCTCAGCTTCTTCTGCTACTTCCAACCGAAGATGCTGGTACATCTATAATTAAACAACCTAAAGCTGCAACCATTGCTACAGTCTTCAAAAACCATGAAATCATCTGTCATGAAAATCTTTGTAACAGCCAATGTTAGCTGGAGCATTATGGGCTGAAGGCCAATAAGAGGGAGGAATAAACAGCAGCAGCAGCAGCAGCTAAAGTGCTCTGAGACTTTAGAATTCAGACAGACAAGCACCTGCCACATAACACCCCAGAGTTAACAACTGTTGATAAGACAGACAAAAAAAATCTGGAGACAGCAGAGTAGAAGAGAAAGAACTGGAGAAAATCACAAAATACAAAGACCTGCAAATAAAAATAGAACGAATATAGTTATAAGGCACTTATAACTATTGGTACTATCTGTGGCAAAAGAAACAAAGATAGTACCAATAGTTATAGGTGCCTTAGGTACAATCTCAAAACATCTGGAGTACCACTTGAAGACCATCAGCATTGACAAAATCACCATCAGTCAATTGCAAAAGGCAGCTTTACTTGGAACAGCTTACATCCTGCAACGATACCTTTAGCACCATCAAACAACAACATCTGCCTATCCCAGGTCCTTGGGAAGGACTTGACAAGTGGATAAAAATGCCAAATCCAGTTTAAACATCTGGCTGACTGTGTGACCAACAACAACAACAACAATAAAAAATCCGTTAATTCCTCCAACTCCTTTTTTTTAACCAGTTATGTTTCTCCAAATCAATTTCCAGCTGCAAGTCAAAGCTACAATCAAGCTGCAGGGCAGAAGCCTGCAAAGTGAGTCACACCAGAACTCAAACCACCAGCTTCATTTCTCTTCTCCTTGGAATGGAGCCAAACACATTCCTCAATTTAGTGTTTTTTCTTTCAGCATCCAAACTTTGCAGGTAGTCCATAGGCTGTCCATTGGTTACCAAACAGTCTCTCTCTTCTCACTTTTCCCCTGTAAAAGCAAAGTTGTTTAGGTTGAGAGAAAAGAGACTGCACCCAATGGAGTTTACTGGAGGGAGAGACTTCAATGTGTTTGTTTTTTTTCAACCAGTGCCCTGAAATGTGCTTGTTTGTATTATCTTTGCATGGATTTAGTTCAGCATGGGCTTTGTCATTCCATTTCTACAATAAAAGCATGATCTTCAATCTATCTATTATACCAACTCATTTCTAAACCTAGAAGGTGTTCTCTCTTATCACAGACATGGGGAGATGTTGGATCAAGAACGTATCTGAGGAATGGAAAACCTGTAAATCCTCTGCTTCAGAAGCTTCTGCTTTGCTCTCTCAGACTTTAGCCTTTTTGGGCTTTTCATCTGGACACATGGTAGCTTGAAATTGGGTAGAGTGGAAAACCATGCATGGTAGCAGCCTCCCTTCCTATTCACCCAACCTCTACATGTTTCAGTGGGAGGGGATCTGTACATGTGCTTGTGAGTATTCTTCTTCTTGTGATCCAGGATACTCGCCTTCCACCTCCAGCAAAATGTGTGGTAGAGGGAGAGAATTGGAGGACAGGACCGTCTGCTCAACCCTTCTCATGGTCAGTTTCAAGCATTCACATATTCATGGAAAACGCCTGAAGAAACTATGAGTGTTCTAGCATTAGAAGGATGCTTAATCAGGTTAAGCAGATGTATTAAACCAACATGTTAAGTTTGATTAACATTAACCTTGACTACCCTTTTTGTGGCTTAGTATGTATGAAGCTAGCCTGTTTGGTTACTTTATACTTCAGTTTGTTGTGCAACCCTCAGAATGGATTAATTCAGTAACCAAGGTCAGTGTATTGTGAAAACACACCCAATATACCTTAGGGTACTGGTATCTCAAAGTCTTGAAGACTGCAGCTTAACTGATTGATATAAAGACTGGCATTTATTTAACCTTTTTTACACTGGCTTTGCATCTAATTGTTAGTATTTTAAATATGACTTTATTCTTGCTCTTTTATTCCTTGGATTTGGATAATATAAACAGAAGTATTCAGAGGAACCCAAAATATTGAAATAACCCTATTGAAATACTTGAATAGTTCTAGTTCCTTGAATGAAAAATATGGATACATCAGATCATTTCCAATATTGAACCATGCTTTGGGAGGGGCTCCCTCTGGGGCATGAAGCCTATGTCACTTGGGATCTATATACCTCTCCACCCCTTCTATGCCTTTTCTGACCTTCCACAGAACTCTAGCAGATGCAATCTGGTCTATCGTTAAACAGCAACAGCTCTCAGACATAATAATTAATGTGTATTGCCAAGGAAGTTATTGCTTTACAACTGTATAACTGCATACAACTGTAGTATGCCAAAATAGCTTTTGAGACCATGCTTTTATCCCTTTCCCCACCTCCTATACCACACCATATCCATTATAATAGTTGGTTGGTTGCCTCTCATTATGATGGCTGACACTTGGACATGCAGCTGCTCTAAGTCTGATTGGAATTTGCAGGCATCTCACTGTGAAAGAAATAGAAGCAGTTTGAGCTCTACAAACTCGGATGACTTTCAAAGTAACGCAAATACTCTTTCTGCCTGCCAGCACTGACAGGTGCAGATATTAGAAATGTCATATTTAAGTAGAGAAGAAAAGGCAACCATAAGGAGCCACTTTCCTTTTCAAGAAGGCTGTTAAAAGCCTCAAGGGCATGACTCCCCTGTTGTATGAGTAGTGATTTATTTAACTAATATTGGGGGTTTTCTTCCATGGGAGAAGAATGGGAGCAGTCGTCCCAGGCCCACATAGGAAGGGGGACATTTAAAGTGTGGTTGGGTTTTGAAAAAGGATTGGCTGGATCAGTAATTTTCATTTAAGGGAGTAAAACTAATCAGTTAAGACAAAATCCCAGGCATTACTTTAATATTTTGAGTTCCTGGACCACTGATTTCAGTGAAGAGAAAGAAAATACAGTCAAGTAGGATGCTATGAGATGAAAATGTGGATGATCAAATGAACATTTTGCTCATGGGACTCTCAGAGGTTTAAAAAGATCTGCAAATTCCCAAATGAAACAAGTATCCAGTTGTTCTTCCTAGTTCAGGAAGAGAGTTTTGACTTTTAGCAGAAAACATTTTGAAAAAAGAGAAGGATAAGAATCCTGTTTCCTTCTTGGCTTAATTTCTTCAAAGTACAGCATCTTGGGTTTTTTGTTTTCACAGAGCTCCAGGTATTTGTTGCCAAATTAGGGCATATTAAGCCTCAGCAGGTGGCAACCCTAGATGACCTTGGCTATCTCAGAAGCTCAGCAGTCTGTCCTAGTTAGGACTTGGGAATGGAGGACTATCTGTGAAGTAAAATACCACCCCAGAAGACAATGATACATCCATTCCATAACACTTCTAAGAAAACTCCATGGATGCACTCGCTAGGAGTTGAGCTTGACCCCAGGATATCCTTAACCTAAACCTAACTTTTTGGAATGATATACTGTATTATTCCACTGATTTTAAGACACTTTGTTCATCTTAATCTGTAATTAGGTTTGTGATATTTCTAGATTTTTAAGAACTTTTATTCTTGTTTTTATGATTTTCTATTCTAGCCTTGAATCTCCTACCTTTTCCTTTCTCATTCTCTTTTGTTTTCCTTGTTTGCTTCCTTTGATATCTGCACTGGTGTTATAACTGGACTCTTCTTACTGTTACCAATGAATCAGCTGCCTACCCCTAAATGCTACCCTAAGGTGACATGACATCACTAGCTGCAATTTGTTCAGCTGCCATGACATCACAGCCATGACACTTCTGTGATGTCACAGAAAACTTTGGAAACTTAGGAACAATTGTTCTCAGAAAAATTAGACTAATCAAGTTTTATAAGCAACTTTGATTTGCATTTATGATTTGGGCTTTTGAGTAAAAAATCAAAGCTGCAAATAGTTTAATCACCTCTTTCTGGAAATAAGCATGGAACATACACTGCTTTTAAAATAGGAAGGCTAAAGTACACAGGTATAAAACTGAGATTAGATGGAAAGCAAACAGTCTACCCAAAAATGCACAGAGATCTTATCCAAAGTGTTAACCCTTCCATCAAGTAATTAATTAGCTTTTATTAGACATCGTCTAAACCTAATGTTCCATTTTTCTTGCCCAGATCCCTTCAACAAAATAATTGGCAGCTAACCTGCTTATACTTATGTTCAAAAAGGGAGAAAAGGAGATCTGGGCAACTTGATGTCAACACCAGGCAAAACTCTGCAGCAGATCATTAAATAGTTGGTTTATGATAATTTAGAAAAGAATGCATTGTTTGGCAGGACTCTGCATGATTTTATTAAGAACAAGTCATGCCAAATTAAATTGAATGACCAGTTTAGAGGACACAGTGTTCCAAGCAAAGCATCTGACAAAGTTTCCCATGAGATTCTAGTAGAGAAGATAGGAAAGCATGGGCTTAGCTATTCTACTGTGGATATAGAGCTGATGGAACAATTGTATCAATGTGTACATCAATGGCTTTGTGTAAAATGGGAAGGAAGTGATGAATGACATACGGTGGGCTCTTTCCTAGGCTCTGTATTGTTGAGCATATTTATAAATTACTTAGATGAGGGGTTAGAAAATAAGTTTATTAAATTTGCAGACAACACAAAGATATTGGAATAAGAAACACTTCAGAGGATGCTATCAAGATTCAGAAGTATCTTGACAAAATGGAATGATGAGTAGAAACTTTACTCATTATTTTTAACAGAAACTAATGGAAAGTCCCATATCTGGGTAGGAAAAATCATAGACATGAATATAAGATATTGGGCAGCAGCACAAGCAAAAAGAACCTAAGTGTTCTGGTGGATCACACACTGAGCCAACAGTGTGATGCATCTGCAAAAAAAGAAGAAAAATCCTAGTTTCCCTCAACAGAAATACAATGTCAAGATTATGACAAGTTCTCATTTCTCTCTCTGCATTGTTCAGACCACACCTAGAATAATGTGTCCGGTTTTAGGTATCTCATTTTAAGAAGGACATTGACAAACTGGAGTATGTCTAGAGTAGAGCAGCCAACATCATAAGATATTTGGAAGGATAAACTTATGAGGAATGGTTGGAGGTGTTAGATAATTAATTCCGTATTCTAAAATTTGGAAGGGGCAAATTCTTTCTCCCTGCTCAACTAGTAAACCTATATAAATTAATGTGACCTCAGGAAAATCTGTCTGCAGATCTAAATAACTAAGCTGGATGAAACAGATAGTTCCTCAGATGATCAGGCCTTCAGCTATTAAGAATTTCAAAGATTGAAGTCTTTTCCTAGAGAGTAGGTCTATCTATTTAAGAAATAGCAGAGGTCTCTTGATGAGGATTTTAAAGATGAACTCTCTGAACCTGATTCCCCTGATTTGATGTTGCCTTCTTTCTTTTATTTTTATGGTATTATTGTTGTCACGCTTAAATATTTTAGATTGCTCTATTCAAACTTTTGGGTTTTACTTCTGTTCCGCAGATGTTTTAATGATAATAGTAAGCTGCCAAGAGTTTTTGACTGGCAGGATAAAAATATGTTTAATAAATAAAGTGTAAATAATAAATTAGCAACATGGCACCCACATCCCTACCTTTTTTACACATGCAAGTAATAAAAAGACCAACATTTTATGGCATTTTATGGCATCTCTCCTCTCACAGGATCTCATGTAACAACACTGAGATTTCATGAGTTCATGAAATTTTGCAAGATTTGGACCATTCTTTATGTTTCAGTTTTTTAGATGGTGGTAACCATTGCCTGAAAAAGCATTGACCCTGATGTAGGCTATAGTAAAACAAGTAAGATCTATGATAGAGCTGCTATTAGGACTCATGATGTAGTGACAGAATATGTTAATAAGCTTGTGATATTAAAAGCTGCTTCTCTATAACCACCACTGCATGGTCTAGAGCAAAGATAGGATAGCATTATTCTATAAAGGGTTAAAGCAGGGCTAGGATTTCATTATGGGGAGATCCAAACCTGTTTTTAACCTTCTCCCTCCTTCTATCAATAGAGTACTTTATAGGGGGGAAAAAAGCTTTCCCAACTTACACTATTTCAAATACATTTATGGATTTGAACAAGGAGATTTGTCCCATTGGATTTCTCAACCTCATCCTGTGAAATAGCAACAGGATCTTCTTATTTAATGTAACTCGGAGCAAAGTCAAAGCTGAAATTTTGTGGAAGAATCTGTAAGAACTTAACTGTTGATGCTTTGTGAATTCATGAACATGCCATCCCTGTTTCCATTGTGCATACATTGGGAATTAGATTGGTATAATTAAGCTAGTAATGTTGATGTCCTTGGGCTCTTGACTGCAGAACTCCTTGGTGTTGCTATCCTATTCCTGTCACCTCCTGCAATGAACAGCCAGGTCATAAGCAGGCGCATGCTATTTGAAGGGATACTTGACTTTGATGAAGCCTTTGAGCAAAATGATTCCCAAGTTAAGTAACTAGCTTCCTGGCATGCTCAGAAACCACTCTTTCAAGGTGAGGCTACCAGCTAAGAACTAGCCTCTCTTTAATCCTTTGCAAGGTGGAGCATTGGCACAAAACATGTTGTCTCTGTTGTTTAGAGCACCTTCCATTTGCATACCCCTAGCAAGTAAGCAATAGCAGCTTAAATCCACTTAGTACTATCAAAATCATCTAGGTTCAGTCTCATCTAGAAAAGCCAGAATTATTTTCTTCCCAAGACCTAGACAGCCCCACTCTGCTGTTATTCAGAAGAGCCATGAAGACCTGGCTCTTCACCCAGGCCATTGTCGCTTTATTGACCACTCACTTTATTCTATCTGGTCTGTTGCACTTGCCATATTTTATCTTTTATTGATTTTATTGTAATTTCTTTGCTTGATTGTGGTGAACCACCCAGAGTCATTGGGAGTCGGGCATCATACAAGTTTAAATAATAATATATTTAATATATTATTAAATAATAATATATTATTATTACCTGATCAAGCTGACTCCCTAACTGGATGAAATGTCTGGAGGTTTTCTACCCCAGCTTTGGAAGGTCAGCTGTGAAATGAATGCCATCACTACAGTGTTTGCCATTATGGTTGCCACCTGCTCATTGTGAGGAGGTCCCTGTATCTTAAATACCTTTTAGATGTAACCGTAGTTTCTTCTACAAGTGTCTTCACTCAGTCACCTGCTGTGACCAGATGGGACTAATCAAACATGATGAATCCATGCAATAGCAGCATAGCAAATATACAGCTGCTTTCTCAGTTAACAAAATCTACTCTAGCCATACCTACAGGAGAGTTCAATGGTAGCCAAGTGTTATACATCACACTAGACTTTTCTTCTGCAAAAGATATGCTTCTCAGCAGTCTCTCTCAGCAGACTAGGAAATAATGCTCAGATTAACACAATGCATACCTTGATATTCAATTTTTCTCTTCTCCAGTTCAGCCTCAATCTGATCTAGCACCATTCCCAGCTCACCCAGGATTTTCTTCAGATAGTTCACATTGTCATGCTCCAGAATTTTGGCCTAAATGAAAGTAGCAAAGATTTTATTTTATTTTTTACATTTTTAAATTTTTTTACATTTTACATTTTTACATACATTTTTACCACAAAAAATTAGTTACAAACCAATTATTATACAATTGGATATAGCAGATTTGAAAAAAAAAAACAACCCAGCAAATATGATATTAAAATATTATTATTTTGGGGATTCTGTAATGGAGAGAGATGCAGACACAGCCTGTTAGGTTTGCAAATTATCCACCAATGAAAGGAGATTTGGCCTGCTGATTCTTGCTCTCACTGTTGCAGTTTGTAATCTGTGGGCCGGAAGGCTGGAGTAGAATGGAGATCCATTTTCCCACTACGAAACAAAGATTGGGGGATGCAAATGGAAAAGTGCTTTCCTCCCAAAGGCAGGACCCTCAAACCTCGTTTTTGGTTTATGCTGAATATCTGATGTTTTGCTTTCTTCCAACAAGCCACTGCATTAAAGTCCAGAGGGTATTTCTGGAGTGGAGTTTCCTCTATGTATGATTGTATGGATTTCTTAAAATAATCATTGCTCCCAATCTCTGTCAGTATAGGATGAATATAAAGAATATTATATATAAAGAATATAAAGAATAAATGTAAAGAACAACAACCCTAAAGCAATTTCAACAGGGCCACTTCTTTCATTCTTTCTATCACTTTCTCTTTTCTGGATAACTGTTAAAGCTGCAGAAGCCATTGTCACCTTGGCATTCAACCATTATCCCCATTTATTTATCTTAGTTCTTTCCAGATCAGTCAGGATCAGGTGGGAACATTGTTTTCTACTAAGAGGTGCTGATCAGAAAGTTAAAAGATAAAAGAAACAGGGATCAGGCTGAAGTATGAATCAATTATGTCAACTACATCAATTAATTTGATTATATATTCTTAATCAGGGGGAAAAAGCAGTGAGAGTCACACACAATTATTCATGAGCGGTGATAATTGCATCAATTCATTCTATTACAGGTTCTTAACTGAATTTGATGAATTCTGCCTATTGCAGATGAATCAATAGGCAGCCTGGCTACTTCCTCAATTAAATTGGGCCCCAGGGGACCATTGTTTTCCCTATTCTTCACTCTCTTTTTTCAGTCTTGGAGCACCATGAATTAGGCCCCTCTCCTTGGAGGGTGGGGGGAGTTCTTGGAAAATGCCCAAGAGTTAGTAGGAATTAGGCTGAAGCCAATATCTATATCACTGTTTCTCAACCTTAGCAACTTTACGATGAGTGGACTTCAACTCCCAGAATTCCCCAGCCAGCATGGCTGGGGAATTCTGGGAGCTGAAGTCCCCACATCGTAAAGTTGCCCAGGTTGAGTAACACTGATCAATATCTATTCCAAGGTTCTGTAGTGTTTCCATACCTAATAATAAAACCCTCCCTTGTGCTTATTCTCACCATAAGTTTCTTCTGTTTGGAAAGATATGGTTCTGTTAATTGTGCATCATCATCATGATCCAACTTCATCAGATCTGAGCTGGCGTTAACTAAATGTCCTAAAAAAAGAGGGAAATATAAATGGGTTGCGGTTAGACCTGTGGCACAGCTTTTATCCCAGCAGAGTGATATCTCATTTGTAGTAGAAGTCTCATTCTTATAAGAAACTATGTATTAACTGCACTAAAGAATTGACAGCAATAGGATGAATGAAAGACCAAGGAGTGTAGCAGGTTTCCTTTAAAGTCCAAGGTATCATTTTCTGCCCACATTCTGTGGCTGGACCTTTCAAAGAGCAGACGCAGAGCAGAATGGGAGGATACATGTCTTGCACACAGGTGCTTGAAAAGCCTTTTCAAAATGTGGACCTCAGATGTGCGAGGGCTTTCCATCTCAAAAGGCTGTTCTAGGAGATTACAGGAATACACAGCCATTATAGGCTGTCCTCCAGACAATGTGGGACTCAGACAATGAAAATCAGTGGTGTCAGGCCAAAAACCAAATAAGTTTCCTTTATTTCACATTTTATTAAAATTAACTTAAATATATATTTATGTGATTGTTCCCACGTAATTAATCGTTTTCCTTCTATTACATTAGAGAACAAAACTTGATGGAAATGTCTGAAGGGGCTTTGAGAATTATATCAGGGTGTTCAGGTTGTATATCCCTGTTCCAGATCATAATTTGCTGATTTCTGGGTCCTTTCAATTTTGATTCTCTGTGGGTGAGAGTGCTCATGTTACATCATACTTCAGACTTGTTTCTTAAAGGAGAGGAAAAAGCAGTTATGGTCCCCCCTCTGTATGCAGGCCATACAGATAATAATCAATATCCCAAAGCTTGCCCATACACCCACAGGGAGCTAATGCTTAAAATGCATTAAGAAATAACTTCACAGGACCATGGCTGAATGCTCCAACCAGAAAACCTGGAAGGTATATTTTGAACTAATTGTCATTCCTGGACACCTTCAAGCCAACCTTCTCCACCTTGTACCTTCCAGCTGTACGGTATTGGGACTCCCAGAGCTCCAAGCTAGCATGAGAAAAGCCACCCTGTAATTCTTGGGAGTTGTGGTCCTGACACTTTTACAGACACTAGGTTGAGGCAGCCTATCTAAGGTAGATAAAATTAGGAGTGAGGCTATATTTGGAGTCTCAGAACATATAGAAATTGCCAGGGTGGAGAAAGCTGCTTCAAGAGGACATACGAACTGGCAGATTTATCAACATATAAATGAGAATGCCTACTTCAAGCAAAAGGGCAGTTTTGAGTGAATGCATTAACAGGAATCTTCTCAATCTAGGTTAAATAGTGGATAAATTATAATAATGACCTGTGTTCATTCTTTCCCCATCTTGTCATTTCACCTCCCATAGGTAATCACTTTTAATTATCACAGCATCCTGGGCTCAGCATAAGCAATGCCTGCACAATAAATCAATCTCTTAGTTGCTCTTTATATCTAGCACAGCCAAAGTAATTAAGCTCCTGTAGCAGCTTGGTTATTGCTTCTTTTCTTCTATGGAAGATTTTGCTGGGCAAGTGGGGCCATAATTCAATGTTTTCCAGTGTAGCCTTACATTATCTATGGTCAGAAAGGTCACATTAGAAAGAGAAAAGGGGAATATTATTTTTATAAATGGCAGCTTCACTTTCTTGAAATGTTTGAGGCTACAGTTTGAGAACAACATTTGGATTGAGAGGTTTCAGAGGTCCATGGTTGAAATCTTGATCATCTGATCATTTGGTTTGAAGAACTAAGAGCTACTCCTCCTCCACTACATCTGACATTATTTGGCCTGGAAACAGACTCTGTTACTGGTGAAAAATAAAAAATGAAAAAAAGTGATGTATCATGGCTCTTGAGATTGGGATGATGGATTTTAGTTACCAAACGGCACTTATACTTTTGATAAGTAGTGTCAGGAAAATCCAATTTGCATGCAGAAATGTGGATACAATTGCAAGATAAACCATGGTTAAATTTGTTCCTGTACAGGTACCCACATACGTTCCTTGACCATTTTGAAAGCATACAACTTATTTTCTATGAATTTTTCTGTAACCAAAAGAAGTGGCAGACTTAAATGAATCCTGATGCTTGCAGAATTTCAGATAAATCCTAAGAAAAGGGGGAGCCAAAAACAGTTCAGTGAGAACTGAACAAACTGAGAATGCTCGGTAATTATTGGAGGAGGAAGAAACAGAAAACTGGGGATGAGGATGAAATAGAGTCAGCTGGAAGAGGGCTGTCTCTACCCTGCAACATTTTGTTGAAGAATCCACTTGCAGTATTAAAAGTGGGAATTTACATTCAGTTGTGTGCGGTAGATGTCACTGCAACAAACAAAATGCAATCAGAATATGACCTTCATTCATCTCACATTTAAGGTTTCAAATTATGTTCTTCTATTCATTTCCTGCCCAGATTACTGATGGAATGCTTCACAATAGCTTTTTTTAACTTTCCTGAACATTTCCTATAGCATATCTGATTGCAATTTTACCCACAGCAAATCAATAGTCTAAACAGGGCTTTCCCTCTTTCAATTTATGTTGTGCGCAAGAACAAAAATTTTAGTAATTGCAAATTCTACTGTACAAATATCCATGCCTACAAATGAAGGAAATTTATGCTCAGCCAGGATTGAATAGATGGCTTCATACTAATACCACATCCTTTGTAATTCAGAATCTGAATGGGTAGTAATTCATTGCTTTAATTAAAAGTTCTTTACATCTCCTATTGTCTGATTCTCCCTTAATGCTGACTGAAGTAGACTATTTGCAGAACAATGTCCCAGTAGTTTTGATGCTAAGTATATGCTCCTCTTCTCTTCAGTTTCTATTGATCTGTGAGACTGGATTAGAACTGAGGCTATTTTCTGAGAAACTTCTGGTGCTGTGGCTTTCACAGTTGTCCTCAGCTGTTCTTTATGAATGGATATTGTCAGCAAAATAACTGAGAATAGATTCACACAATCCAAAAACAATTAGCATCAGAAGAAGGGGAAGAAGTTGAAGTTGCTCAACATGAATAAGCTTTTTCTTCTTGTTCTGAAATCAGTTGCTGAATTTGAAGATGCTAGAGACTAAAGGATAGAAGAGAAATGATCTACTACTGGGTGATGCAGTTGTAGATCTCTCAACTAGCATCTAGTGAAATGCTGCAGTGCATCAGATTATCTCAAATCACCAAATAAAATAGTGGATTAGAAAGTGAGGCTCTTGTATCTGTTTAATAAAGTAGCCAGTTAGTTCAAAGATGGGATTTGTGTTTAACTGAGACACTTAGTCACTGGACTGAGAACAAAGGCAAATATGTAACATAAGGAAAGGTAAAGAAAAAATGAGAGTAATGCACTGGAAATGAACATAAATTACTTAAATCTTAGAGGAATGGATCATGCACAGACCATCTGTCTTTCTCTTCTTTCTGCCCAACTGGTTCTGGCAGCCTTTTAAACTTCAGTGATCTTTGGATAAGAAAAGACAATTCTGACCTCAGATAGTGTCTAGTCAGTGGTATCATTAACAAAAGTTACAATATGCTTTGATTTTGACTTATTGGCTATCAGTGATTATTTAAAATGAAACACTAAGTTGATGCAAAGTCATCAGGTAACTCCACCCACAAATGTTTTACTGAGCCTGATTTCAATAAGCAGTTATAGAAAGCATGGAAGTCTCCTCTAAGCTTGCAAGTACTCATAGTTAGATGGTATAGGTGTAGGTGTAGATTTATCTCCATGATGGAAAGGTAGATTTGGGAAAGGATATACAATATAGGTGGAAATCCAGTTCTTTTTCTTTAATTATTTGTCATGCTCTTTATAATGAGTTTGGAATGCAGTCCCCTTAGCAGCCTACATAACTCAAACATTCCAATACACATCCCCTCATCTCAGAATCCTGATAAATGGATGGTTCTAGGTCACCTTCAAAGTCAGAGTATTCCAGGGCCTTCCTCTGTTGGAGAGAGAAAAAAGGTGGTCCTTTTAAAAACAAAGTCTGTGGAGCAAGGTTAGGCAAGCGTGGTGTTTATCATTCTCCTCAGCAGCCTCTGATTAAGGTAGAATTTCACTCAAAGACTGGAGGAAGTCTAGATAAATGAACTTTTGTTTTGGAAAAATTGCTATTTCAATAGAAATAAGCACTCAGTATAGTCAGAAATTTGCTTTAGAATTTTCCTTTTTGTCTTTGATTTCACTGTACAAGTTAGGGAATAGTGTTTATTTTCAAACAATAACAGCAGTTTCAAGTGGGACTATAAACCAACTGTAGTAAATCAAGAACCAGGAGATCTGTGAAGAAGATGGATTCTTGCTTTCCTACAGGGCCAGGAGGCAGGAACAAGAAACCAAAGGAAGATTTGTAAATAGGAGAATAGATTCCAGCCCAGGAGAGAGAGATCCTGGGAGTTGCTGTTATGTAGCTCCAGTTAAGCATGGCTTAATTGAGGGAATATGCAGTCTCTCCTCTCAAGATCTCTACTTTGCCCCTTCATAGCTGCTGGTATGTTCTTAGGTTAGGCACCCTGCCATTATTACTTTTTTATTATAAGATTTTTATCCCACCCTTATTTTTGGTCAACCCAAGGTGGCCTGCATACATAATGTTCCTTTTTTCCCCATAACAACAACCCTATGAAGTAGACTTGGCTGAGAGAGAGGGACTGGCCCAAAGTCACCCAGCTGGCTTTCATGCCTAAGGGAAGACTAGAACTCAGTGTCCTGGTTTCCAACCCAGCACTTTAGCCCCTGCAACAGACTAGCTCTCCAGAGTGGGAAAGGCCCAATACATTATCTGACTCTGTCTCCACTTGATCAGTTCATTGGCTCTGGGAGCTGCTTCTGGGGCCTGATTGCCTGCTGGCTCCCCAGGCTAACAATCTCTCTGGGTCTGCCTCAGAGGAGACCATAACAAGAAGAAGAGGTCAAAGGACCATTCATTTTAGCCTCCTACAATAAGAAGTCAGATGATAAGCACATAATCAAGATAGGAAATAGATAAAGTCTCAGATTTCTGTGGACTACATGGAGAATTCCAGTAAGTCTGTTTGGCATCTGGAATTGGTTTGCTACTGGAAAAAATCCTGATTTTTTTTTTTTTTTTAAAAATTTCCCAATCTATCTATAGCTCTGAGATTTCCAGGTGATCTCCCATCCAAGCCAGCTTAGTTTAGCTTCTAGATCAGTCGTGGATGGCTAGGTGCTGCCACCTGCTGTAACACATAGACAAGGCTTGAAGATAATAATGTCTATACTCCTTTGCTACTCTCATTTTTATTATCCTGCACTATATTGCCTCTGAACATGGACATTCTATGTAGCTCTTATGCCCATATTCCCATGGGATCATGTGGTGCTCTCAAATAATTTGCAAGCACTAGAGAGAGAATTTGCAGCCAAGCACAAACCTGACCAAAAAAATGGTGAAGAAAGACATCCTCATGTAAATATGTATATATTTAAAGATAAGGAAAACCTAGCCTGAGTTTCTAATTCCATGTCAAGTTTAGAGAGATAAAAAAAAAGATCTCTGCAGTTGTAAATTGAGCAGCTTGATTATAAATTATCCAGAGTCATTAAACTGCAACCACCCGTGGTATTCTTGTGACAAAGTCACTGTTCACACAGCAGGACTGCCTTTCATGAGATGTCCTTGTGGAAGAGTTATATTAGGCATTGTCAATGTTTCATGAAGCACACAGCCTATTATCAACTTATCCTTGTCTCTGTAACCTAATATACACACATCAGGGCTGCCCTTGGGCATTTTGGTACCCAAGAGAAATCTAGAAGGCCCCCGCCAGCCTAGTTCCTGTTTGAGCCAAATTGAAAGCTTCAAAGCTCCATTGATTGTACATAGTTGGATTTCCAATATGCCACAGAAGTTATTATCATTGTATTATGGCTTTTTAAAAAAACTAGTATTATTTGAAAGTTAGTTATCAAGGAATGTATAATATTAAATACATAATAAATAGCTCAACAGGGAGCAGAAGGTGAAGAGAAAATGGGTTTTGTGCTGAATTGCATTAAGTGAAATGCTTAGAGCCGAGCTACATATCACTAAGAATTTTCTAAATGTCCAATTGTCCTCTCTGAAGCTGAACCTCACTTCCCAACAGTCATGGAACTTCAAAAGAAGTAGACTAAAACCTACTTAATCAGAATCAAAGATATGCAATGCATTGCCCTTCTGATATGAAAATCCCAGGTAGTGGGGGGGAAAGGCAGTGGGGAGACGGCCACTGGTGAAGGCTTGAGGAAGCTACAGTCCAAAAATATCTAGAGGACAAAATGTTGTTCATCCCAACTGCGAAGTAAGGCTTGGTTCACAGAAACAAGCAGCTATTGAGGGGGAGGGGGGAGACTCTCTTGTAAAGCAAGCTATTCAAATGTCTTGATTTGTCAGGGAAACATAGTTTTATCATTGCCAGAACAAATCAAGCCAAAAGGGGCAGGATGAGTTAAAGTGACAGAGCAAAAATGGCTGCACCCACTATTTTCCCTTACAGGGCAGACTTAAGAAGGCTTCATTTCCAGTGGCCTTGCTTGCTGCTTGCATAATGTGAAATTAGGACCAGGGGCAGAAGCAAGGAAAGAGTGAGGCAAGGCAAGGGTCACAGCCAGCAACATGGACTGGCTGAATGGCCAGGCTAGCAGCTAGGAATCTGTACGCTAGAGCCAATGGATGGGAGCAGCACAGCATCTTTAAAAACAGACTTGGCCTGCAGGTTGAAGTTGTACCTATTGTATGGTGCTGTATGAAATTGCCTTATGCTAAATCCTGTCATTAATTCAACCAACCCATATTATGTCTTTGGATAAAAATAGTCATTTATGCCTCAACAAAAGGAGAAGAAAGGCATCATGAGAGAGAGAGAGAGAGAGAGAGAGAGAGAGAGAGAGAGAGAGAGAGAGAGAGATGAAAGAATTTTGGAATAAAAGAGCGGTATGATAACTTAAACAAATAATGCAAACTTTAAAGAGAAATACAAAGTATTTCACCACAGTGGAGAGGAGTGTGACTGGCAATCTGTGTTTGCCCACTGCTGAGTTGAAGTGCTATCCACACATCCTTGAGTTTGCAGAACACTATAGATATTGTACGAGAACAGCCATGCTACTATATGTATAGTATACCAAAAAATCAGGAGTCTGAGAGCACTTTTTCTGACTCACAAATGCTTTAAAAGGTATATTTGGTGAGCTGCAGCTCACTTCATCAGCTGCACAGACTGGCTTGGCTGATGTAGGATTTAAATTGGGGTGAGGCGGGGGAGAGGAAGGGGAAGACAGAACGGTTATACAGATGCAGGTTACATGTGAGATAGATGACAGTACCTTATCTGTTGCAATGCGTTAAAACCCATTGTGTTTGTTGAGACCTTCTCAGATAGTCGTTTGATGTATGTGAGTTCAATTGGCAGGAATGCTAGCTCTCCATTTAAGTGGAGATACCACAAATTGAACTTGAGCCCTTTTGCATACAAAGCACACACAATGCAATTAATTTTAGGCCTTCTGCTAAGAAGAAAAGACACCAGCAAAAAATGTTCTGAACTGAAATTGCCTACATTGCAAGCCCCTAAAGATTTCAGGACAATAGATGTTAGATATTCTCAGAATTCCCAGCCATAGTCCAAAAACTTCTGGAAAATGCTACCTTTCTGAAGGTTGCTCTAGGAGCTGGAATGGAACCTTTCCCTAAGCCACTACCTCTTGCAGCAGAGCTGTAGTCTGTCTTCGCATGGCAAGATCATGCCTGTTTTTGTTTTTTTTAAATAATATCAGGCATCGAGAACTAGCCACATTCCAGATAATTCTGCTGATTTAATTCTTTATTCCTTGAGTCCATCACTTCCATTTATTATGCTGATAGCTCCCTAAACATTTTGGACTATCAGAAATGGGGATTGTACACATTTTAAATGGACCAAGCAATGCCATATATCCATACCCATAATCATCTTCCCAATAAGGGCCTCCATAACTGACCACTTACTGCGAATCTCGGCTGTAGCATACTTTGGAATCATGGAGTCTGTGGTGAGTTCTGGGTGAAGAATACACCCATGAGTGTAGGCGTCCATGGGCAAGGAATCTAGGAGTTCTCTATACTGCATCACTCGTGAATGAAGGAGACTTCCATTCTCAGGAACTAGCTGGACGATGTGCTCTGCAAAACAAGAAACAGTAAAGTTAAAGCAGTCTTTAGGTGTATATATAATGCTTTTATCTGATGTTCCCTTTCTTTTTCTACAAAGCTAACTATTATAAATAAATGCTCCATAGTGGACCTATTTATTAGACTCAGATTTAAAGGGTAATTTTGCATCCTGATTTAAAATATCAATGAAATGAGCATTTTGGCAACAACATACAGGGTGAAGGAGAATTAACAAGTGCAAGCAACAAGAAATTGGACAGCCAATAAAGGTTCAAAGAGCATCTTTGTATGATTGGGCAAGCATATAGAGCTGCCAACAGGCCTGAAGTCTCCTCAGTCAGTCACGGGTTCTTGCAGACAGAATTTCTTAATCAGGATGTACTTGTGGAGGTCTCAGAACTTCATGGGCTTCCCAGAACTTTACCAAAATTAGCACCAAATTTTTATTTAGTAATAAGACAGAATCCTAGCAACTAAATATGTGCAGTTGAATGAAAACTGGTAGCAAAAGATGCAGGGGTATTTCTCTTGTAGCACTAAAATAAAGGTGACATTTGTCTTTAGCCAAGGCATTTGCTTTTTCTTTTTTTCCCCAAACTTTCTGCACCAGCTGCCTTTGATCATTGCACAGAATAATGGCAATCCCGTACTCTATATCTGGGATCTGTGTTTGCAGGGAAGAATGAGTTGGAAGGAGACTGAATATAATTTGGGAAGCATCCCTGACTACTAGGAATATGGTGAGTGGATGAGAATAGGTACTTCTAATCATATTGAACCAGCTCAGAAGACAGGGATACATTTCAGAATGATCTTGATAGGTTAGAAAAATGCATAGAGAATAATAGAATTCAATTTAACAAATGCATTTTTTTAAGTATAAGATAGGAGATACCTGAGAGGCTTTGCACTAAGTACATCTGAAGAGAATCATGAGATTGTGCTGATCTTAATTTGAATAAGGAGAAGGGAGAACTCATGGGTTTGAGCCTGGGGCTGTGGCTCACACATATGCCACTAAATCTGACTTAGCATTATATTAAGACACAGCCATCATGTATTTATTACCTAGCCATATGATTCATATTTTCCAGAATTTATACTAATTATGTGAGTGATTGTTTCTGATTTGTTTTTTACAGATTTGATTCTATACAAATTTCAGTCCACATGTCCCCATGTCCAAATGTAAGAATCTACCCCCTGGCTCTCATCCCAGATCTCCCAAGTGCTATTCCTGAATCAGTTCATTGCAAGAAATGCATTGTCTCTGGTCTCACTAAAGCCATCTTTTTAAAAGAAGTCTTCTACATTGCCCCATTATGGTGACAGATAAGTCTATCTTTTGATTACAGTTACTTCTGGAAACCAGAGAAGACAATGTGGAAGAATGAAGGGAAAATCCTTCTTCTGAATATCTAGTTCTCATTTTACAGAGGTTTTTGCTTTTATTAACTCTACTAATATCATTTAACAGTCAAGGAATAAATTTGCAGCATGGTTTAGAAGATTTTTTTTCCTTTTTTTTTTTTTTTTGCTGCCAAAATGGTTTATGGCTTAAAGTGCTTAGCTGGAGTCTTTTTCATCTAAAATAAATATCAAATCAAATTCTTTATTATGGGTCAGCGACCTAGACTGAATAAAACTTATTAAATAAAACCTACAAATTAGAGCTACAAGTTAGGACATACAGAGTAGAATAAAACATACAAGATAAAAGACCTACAATCATATTTGCACTATTTTACTATCAGCAATGAATGAGTCTGCATTCATTGCATATGTCTCAATAGAAATTACAGTATAACACAATATGAGTTTGTGTTTCAATATTACCATCATTACAAGGGCAAAGTCTTTCCGCGTATGGAATTTTACAGAATTTTCACTCCAGCTCTGCTGATGGTATGTTATTGAACCGTAGTAATGCTTGTTGAAATGTATTGTTTGTGAGTTGATCTAGGTACAGTGCTGCTTTAAATGTGCATTGCTGTGTCCAAATTGTCCCCTAGATGAGAGTTTACTATATTCTGACTGTAACTCTATATCAAGAATCCTTTGCTTAAACACTGCCATTGCCTGATCTTGTCTCAAGGGGAAAATAGCTCCCTTGAAAAACCCAACTTACATATATTTTTTTCTCAATTTGGAGTTTCCAGGAGGAATCACATTTATCAATTAATGTTAGCTGTGTCAGACCTTGGGGCTGAAAGTGAACCTTTATTTATCCAATATGCACATAACCATGCCCTTGTTTTGACTTTTGTAAGTCCTGCCTTCAGCTGCAAGGCAGCTTTAGGCACACATTTGCCTCCTGGAATAGCTTTCTTAGGAATTTCAACTGTACTCTTTCCAAGTTCTGGTAACTGATTCCTGGGTTTAGCTGGGCTCTGTATAACAGCTGGGATAATGTCTTGGCTTCGGAAAGCTTGAGGGCAACTGCTATACTGTATATTGGGCACCTCTGGAGAAGAAAGAAAGAATTGCTGCTGAACTCCTCTGGACATTTGAAACAATCTGAGCTAAAGTAAATAAAATAATGTTCTAGGAGACAATCTGTAAGTGGCAGCTTTTGCTTTGCACTAGGAAACACAACTAATTTGAAAGCTTATTCAGTGGCAAGCAGCTCCAGGACAGCCAACAGGGGAAAAAGGTGAGGATGACAAAACATTAGAATCTTGTTCTTTAACTTGCTTACATGGGCTGCTGGGAAATTCCTTAAGGTTAATGTGGATGGTAGCTGGCCACAAAGGACCTTAATCTCTCTCCAGAATCACTCTTTGAGTGAGATGGGTGGTGACTTAATTTGAAAAATAAATAAATAAATAAAGGTCTGTATTTCAGGAATTCTAGAAATTATTCCTGAGGATTGGAGAGAATAGAAATTGCAAAAAACAATAGTAGATTCTCTGTGGCTATGTTTGCACATCATCCTTGTGGGAACTATTTTAAACAGTTTCTCGATCAACTGCCAATCAGCTGTGGTCTTGGCCAAAAACCTCTTAGAAAATAGATGTGAGAGTTATATATGTTTGCTGAATATTAATATACTTAATAGCACATACACACACACTGCAATCCAATGTACTGATTAACAATATAACAGTATAACAAAATTAATGTTAATGTTAAGATCCTATCCTCTATGAAGGGTGATATTTACACTTGCTTGTTATAAATAGCCACAGATCAAGGAAATACAAATAATGGACATTGGGATTTCTTCTCCTGCCATAGTCCCCAGACCAGAGGAGGAAGACCCTGACTGAGTCGGAAAGGGGTGCTTGTATGCCCAATAATAACTTACTATAACCTTCCCCTGAAACAGCACATGTCCACTGAATACGTACTGTGAAGGGCATAAATGAGGTAACAACTCCACTCCTAACCCTCTACAGTATAACACTTGATTTATCTACTTATTCACATACAATATTTATAGATCATCCAATCAATTAAGCCTCTGGGCAGTGAATAACAAAGCACAGGTAAAACAAGAACACAACCACAGAAGAAGAAGAAGAAGAAGAAGAAGAATAATAAGAAGAAGAAGAAGAAGAAGAAGAAGAAGAAGAAGAAGAAGAAGAAGAAGAAGAAGGAGGAGGAGGAGGAGGAGGAGGAGGAGGAGGAGGAGGAGGAGGAGGAGGAGGAGGAGGAGGAGGAGGAGGAGGAGGAGGAGGAGGAGGAGGAGGAGGAAGAGACATGGCAAGGCAAAGTATTATATGGCCAGCACACACACACACACAAATAGCAGACAAAGCAGATAACAACAAGACCTGGCAATGGCTAAGAGCAGAAAAGTTGAAGAAAGAGACAGAGGGGCTAATTCTGGCTGCGCAAGACCAAGCCTTAAGAACAAATGCATACAAAGCCAGAATTGAGAAGACAGCAACAGACAGCAAATGCCACCTCTGCAAAGAAGCTGAAGAAACAGTGGACCACCGAGTTATCTGATGCAAGAAGATTGCACAGACTGACTGCAAACAACGGCATGACAAACTAGCCACAATGGTGCATTGGAATATCTGCAAGAAACACCGTTTGCCTGCAAGCAAGAACTGGTGGGACCACAAAACAGACAAAGTAATAGAAAATGAAGAAGCTAAAGTGCTCTGGGACTTTAGAATTCAGACAGACAAGCACTTGCCACATAATACTCCAGACTTAACAATTGTTGATAAGAAAGACAAAAAAGTCTGGATAGTGGACATTGCAATACCTGGAGACAGCAGAATAGAAGAGAAAGAACTGGAGAAAATCACAAAATACAAAGACCTGCAAATAGAAATAGAACGACTGTGGCAAAAGAAAGCAAGGATAGTACCAATAGTAAGAGGTGCCTTAGGTGCAATCCCAAAACATCTGGAGTACCACTTGAAGACCATCGGCATTGACAAAATCACCATCAGTCAATTGCAAAAGGCAGCTTTACTTGGAACAGCTTACATCCTGCAACAATACCTTTAACACCATCAAAAAACATCTGCCTATCCTAGGTCCTTGGGAAGGACTCGATAGGTAGATCAAAATGCCAAATCCAGTCTAAAATATGGCTGATTGTGCAACCAACAATAATAGTAATAATAATAAAATCTCTCAACCCATTTTGCAATCCTCAGAGTATCCTCTAACCTTGAGTACCAAAAATTAGCAGAAAGCTTTATTGCCATTCTAAAATACCATTTAATCCCATTTTATTTATTTATCTGATTTATACTTCACTTGTTTCCTTTATTCAGTAAGAAAGGTATGGAAATTTTAATGTAAGCTATAGAATAAACAAAATTAAAAAGAAAAAAAATATTTCCAGCTCCAGGAAAAAAAGCTGGTATTCTCACGATGAGTGATAAGTTTTAATTAATTACTTTATAATTATTAATTTATAAGTGATTCAAACTCAACTAGCAGCAGCAACAACAACAATACAGATGTAGGAAGATTTAAGAGGTTGATTATAAAAAAGATGATTAATCAAATAGCAAGCATTTAATGCACTGACAGTCTCATAGAATTCTTTCAATTTCTTTGAATTTCTAGAACAATTTTCCACACCTGGTATCCTCCATATTTAATACACTAGATTATAAGATCGAACACACCCCATCAATGGCTGGGCTATTTCAAGGTGATGGAAGTTGTCAATTGGAGAGTTGGGGAAAGCTCTCTAAAACCTTACCTCCTGTGAAGGTTTTCTCCATGTAGTCAATTATCTGATTGTAGTCACTGATGATATTGTCTCCATGGATGATGACAGGTACCTCTTCCCCAAGATTGAGGCGCATAAACCAAGGTTCTTTGTGCTCAGTCAATGGCATGCTCACATCTCGTTCTTCACAAGGTAATCCTTTTTCTGCAATGACCAAACGGACCTGGAAAAAAAACAGATGGAAAGGATATGTACCTATCGTGCAAAGTGCTGCTACTATTTTCTAGCTTTTCACAAATAAATTGGAAGAAGCAATTGCATGTGGTTCATATATATCTAATATCATACTAACTGTTCCATCCCTGCCCTGAGGGTTCTCCACTTCATATGGCCTTTATAAGGTTGCTATTACATCTGGGCATAGGATTTTACATTCCTGAAATGCTTAGCTCATGTGAATTTATTCTGGGAGTAATTAACTTTTAAAAAAATATTTATAATTATAAGTGAGGTTAACAGATTTCTGGTTTGTGGGATCTGTTTTGATTTTGGGAACAAAATGAATAAATATAGCGTACTCCATCATGAAAAAAATCTGATGGGAAAGAAACTGAATTAAAACAAAAGTATTCTTAGTCCAGAAATTTGTTTTCAGTCCCAGAATTGTGATGGGTTCACAGCCCTTTAACATAAAACTCTGCTCCTGGTTATTCCAATATTTTCACTTCAGCAGTATAATTTATGGCGGGGGAGAATAACCCCAAGGAGGTCACCACTGTCAAAACAGTGGGTATCACCAGGCAATCAAAGCCTCATTTCTTTTATGATGCAGCCCATAATAAAAGGAGCAGGGTTTTGATTGCCTGGACACTCCTGCCAGTTTGATGCTATTGATTTCTTCCTGAAGACGTCCTTGGAGACAACAGACATTTTGTTGCCACTGTTGTTAAATGACAGGAACTCAGTAGATTTTTTAAGAGTCTTGGGTCACTGGGCTTCTCATAAAGAATGACAAGTTAGATGGTCTTTGATATTCTCTAACAAAGTGTCAGAAATATTAATAAGAAATGGATTCTCTGAATGTGAATCTTTATGTAGCCAAAACAATACCATAACACAATTTGTTGTGTTGTAATTTATATATCATTCTCCCTTTTCCCTCTTATGAATATAAGACACATAAAAAACCAAAAGGTTTTTAATAGCATCTACTTAAAAGGAGACATTGTAGAAATGACATCAGATAATACACATAGAGAATTTATTTTATTCATGTACTAATATTGTAGCTACAAATCCAATTATATATTTAGCTAAATTTCCACAAAAGAGACAACAATAGTAGTTGGATTAATAGACGCACAAATGGAAAACAGATGTAAACTAAGAAGTGGATGGATATAAAATCTGGACTATAACATATTTTAAAAGTTCTTAATTATGCAAAGACTTAGCTCTCGTGTTATAATGCTGAGAAAGGTAAAAGGTGAAAGAAAAGAGAAGAAGAGGATGACTAGCAGCAAGGTGGATGGTCTTGATTACAGCAATGATGGGTGCACTGTTGGAAGACTGAAGGGCCAGGTTGGAGACCAATCATTCTGGAAAAGGGTTATCTGTGTGGTTGTTAAGAGTTGACACTGACTTGATGGCACATAAAAATATCAGTTATAAGAAAATAAGAAAATAGTATTTTCCTATAATTATGTATATAAATACAGTAGTTCATTTGTAGTGAATTTTAATACATGTGTAATTTATAAATTAGCTTTGCATGTGATATGATTTACTCTGATATCTAGAGTTGAAAGATGTTCTTTAATTTGTATTCCAGCAATGCTAGGTCCCACTTGAAGTCCACTTTGCTTTCACACTAGCCCTTTTAATAGGCAAATACTGAATTACATAGCACAATAGACATCTAAAATAAAGAAATACCTGCCCATTGCCTACTCTCCATCCATGGACAGAAGAGCTGAATGATAGTTGCTGTCAATTCATAATGAGCAAGTATATGGTAGGCATTAAGTATTTTCCTACATGTAGGTTAGCTACCTGAATGCCATCACCAAGGGAATACCAGCACCTTGGCAACAATATATTTTAAAAGCTTCCTCCATTCTCTCCCCCAACCTTCTCCTTGCTCACTACTTAACATGTTATTTCCGGCCAACTGAGATTAACTGTATCTGCTCTTCCACCACCATCTATCAACCATTCATGCTTTATTAATCAGTAGTATTCTCTGTTCTACCTATTAATGAAGATAGCTGAATGAAAGTAGGAATCATGTTTTTCTTATGCCCAGTACTACTGTAGCATTACAGAAATATGGCATATATATTTTATACTATCCTTCAAAAAGCGACCCTAAAGCTCCTTTGCATTTAATTCAATAAAACAACTAATATAAATTCTGATCATCTTCATCATGTACTGGAAGACACCCTGTATGTGAAAATCTATTCTTACTTGCAGTACTTACTTATTTGATTTATACTCCAGCTTTCTGCTCTAGTGAGAATTTAGCCAGTCTCAAATTATTGCATTTTAAAATGCAAGTGAAAAATTCTAAATCTGAGTGTTCTTCCAATTCCAAAACTTCTAGTACAGAAAGTCAATATATCAAGGAAAAGGTTAAACTTGAGCCTTCCTTTCTTAATAGGGTAGACTTTCCAGGCAAGATTCTTTCTAGCTTCAGAGAAGATGCTGATGTTCTTCTTGGCTAAGGCCCCAGCATTTAGAACTTAGCAAGGTAACTACTACTTCATGCATGGAACTCAGCAAGACAATCAGGATGCAGCACTGAAGGAAGAAATACACCCTTGATTCGCTTTTTGGCAGTGTTTGAATTAGTCCTTTTCGACAGATGGGCATGGAAGGGGACAAACTTCTTTGAGTTTATTTATTATTAAGCAAATTTGTTTATTTATTATTAAATTTATATGCTGCCCATCTCCCCCAGAGGGTTAGGGTGTGTGCAATATAATATAATATAATATAATATAATATAATATAATATAATATAATATAATATAATATAATATAATATAATATAATATATATAAAATAATAAATATAATATAATATAATATAATATAATATAATATAATATAATAATATAATATATATATATAGCCACCCATCTCACCAAAGCGACTCTGGGCGGCATACAACAACCAGATAAAGAGACAGATAAAAACAATAGAAAAGATATAAAAAAACCACATTAATAAATACCGTAAAAAACCAAAAATACAAACCATAGGGGAAAGGAGAATAAAAATGGCCCCCTCAGCAATGGAGCCATCTAAGCAGGTCTCTGGTTCCCTGGGAGCCCCAGGCCTGATCACAGTTCACCTGTCTGTAATGTAAATCTCCAAGCTTGCTTGCTTGCTTTCCTTCCCTCCCCTTTAAAAATACCATTATAATATAAATAAATAGTGTTTCTATTTATTTTCCTGCTATTATAAACAATATGATTTGGTGAGCTTTTATCAGTTTGGAACTCATCTGATATTTATTAATTTATGGCTACTTTTATGTTTGTCGTAATTGTTATTTTGTAAGTTCAATAACCCACACCCCCTCCCAAAAAATCAGGAGAACATTTCAGTCATGCTGCAAACTGTGCACTGGAGCCTCCAGAGCAGACACTGGTGAGATTTCTATGCCTTAAGAAGCAGAAAGTTGGTAATACATAGTGTAGCTAAAGAGGAGAAAGGCAGTTCCATCCAGGTTTTTTTGCAGATGGAGACGTGCATGTTGTAGAAAACTGTTGAGATCTATTTTGTTTAAATACTTCCATCAACCAAAGAGGTGGGTTGCCAATTCCCCAAACTGTGCATTTTCTTCAAAAAAAAAAAAAAAAAACTCCAGTTATCAGGTTTGTTGCCTTTAGCCAGCAAAAGCAGTGGATATGGACAAAACCCTTAAATTTCCATTTCACTGGATTGATGTTTCATCTCCACATTATCTACCTTTGGGTTGCATTTGAGTTGGCTTTGCCAGAGCACAGCTCCCTCATTCCTTCTACTGGGGCTCGGATCTGCTGAGACAAGAAAGATATAGCGTGCATTCTTTCACCGCCCACGCGGCTTGAGAGTGTTTTGGGGTGGGGGTGGGGAATACAGTCCAACTGCCTTAACAAGCCTCTCTTCCTATAGTGTCTAAGATGAGGGTTCATCCTTGTGTCCCCTAATTGCTGCATGAAGATGCCCCTCCAACTGGTTTTAAAGGACATGTCCGCTTGATGCTGTCTTCATCTCACCTCCAGCCCACTGCAGAGCTGACGTTTCTTTTTAGCTGTTCCAGCTTAAAAGTAATATTTCCCCTCTTCTCCTGACTCTGTTTTGGCCAGAGATATGATCTACCATGCTGTTCGGCTCCCACTGGCTACTGGCTGCTGTTGGGGTGCTCCTTCCCTTCCAAGCTCTTTTGCCTTGGACTGCAGGGACTAGAGACCTGGTTTCTGCAGAGGCATTAATGCCTGACTGGCGCTTTCCAAAGCATTTGTTGGGGGTTACTTGGGCTCCTTGTAACAGGGTTTTGCTGTTTTTTTGAAAAGGAAATAGACCTGTGTTGAAAAAATAAGACTAGCACTCCTTTGATGGAATAGTAGTCCTTGGATGTGTGACCGCATGCATGTGTCTCTTGCTCAATTTCTGGATAGATGAGGGTGTTCTCAGTAACTCCTTATGGTCAACATACAACCTTCTACTCAAATTGCCTCTGCTTGCCTCCATTTTTTATTCTGTGTTTCTTATTTCTCCCTTCTTTTTTCTTACCTCCCCCCTCTGCCCTCCACATGGATCTCTCTCTCTGGATGTATGTCTTGCTTGACCTTTGGAGAGATGAAAATGCCATCAGGAACTTTCTCCCCCTTTCTTCCTTTGATAGAATCCTTCAAGAGGCTTACTACTGTGATCTCCAGTAAAGGAGGAGGAGTAAGGAAGTGAGAAGGAGCTCTCTTCCACTTTTCAACATGGAAATTCTCAGGCTGTTTTTTTGGAAACAGATTTACTACTCTTTCGAAAGAGCACTAGACCCATGGCCAAAAATAGCCTGTGCAATAACTCACATGTGTTGAGTGCCTCCATACCTCTGGCTTCCCATTCAGGCAACTTGAAAGTGTGCTAAACCTTGCATCTCAGGCACAAACTTGTACTCACTCAAGCCTGCTCCACTCCATGTTAAGGAGAACAAATAGTCATTCTTCCTGTTAGCAGAGGATACTCAGTGGGAGGGAAAATGAAGCCAGGGGAATCCAGCAATCACTGACATTAAATTGTCCCACATTAAAACTGTAAGGACAGCACCACTTGTCAGCTTTATTTCTGAGGTAGAAGAGGACTTGTCCTTTGGGGCAGCATAATTTATGTTGACATACTTTTCTGCTGACTCAAGGACTGGTGGAATAGAGTCCTGAAGCTCTGTGCTCAGAGTAACCTCATGAAGAATCTAGTAAGGTTCTGGTCAGGGAAAAAACAACCAAGACTTTTCTGGAAGACTGGAAACCTTATATGTACTTTTTGCTGAAAGAAGAAAAAAAATGACATGATGATTTAGATTAAGAAGATGTGGATTAAATGAGGGGCTGAAGGGACTTGTATAATATCTAAGAGGGAGCAGGGACCATAAAATTGTACCTATCTGTAGAAAAGAAGGTTGGAAGTCATTATATTTCTTGAGGTTTTTTTCCCTTCTCTTTTTTTCATTTCTTGCATTTCTTTCTTTCTTTCCTTTTTTTCTTTTGATTTGTTTTTTACTCTTTGAAATTTTTAATAATAATAATAATAATAATAATAATATCTAGCAAGAGCAATCACTGCTCAGGCTTTCTGAACTGTAATGATGCACAGACACAGAGCCCTTCCACACAGCCATTGTTTTTGCTCTATAACCCTCAGAATCATTTTTGGAAGGTTTGCAATTGTTCTCACTGCCAATGCCTGGAACTTTAGATGAACCAGCCAGGCCTCCCTCTGACTGACCTTTCAGAGAGTGTACGTCAGCATCCCACCAGCACTCTCCCCATCTTTCTTTTAGGCTGCACTTTTCCCATAACATTTGAGAGGAAGATCCCAATTAGCTATGAGGGTAGGTAGCAGTGCCCTCTGCTCAATTCTAGTAAACCGTAATGCTATGTGGTTTCCAGATAAAGGCAGAAAGGTGGGCCAAAGATCAGGAAGGTAGAGTGAGATGGGTCTTCTAATGGGAAACTGTCTGCCTCCAAGCTGCAGTGCTCACGCTTCAAACTGTGTGTGTCCCATGGGAGAACCAGAACTCATTAGCTCTGCTGACCAATGCAGAAATAATGCGAGTCTGGGAGCAGTGTGGAGAGCCCCCAGAGTGATGAGAAATTTCAAAGGTAACAAGGCTTTCCCAGAGCTTATTCCTTAGAAGGCTGTTACTGAAGACTGAAGGCATTCTGTGTATTAAAGATAATCAGTATGAACAGAAGGTGAGATCCCAGCGTGAGCACTCCTAGAGCTTCCTGTGTTCTAACAATCTGCAAGGGAAAACCAAGTGTTGTAAGTTTTCTGGCAGAGAACAAAACCAGCTCCACCTCCTTTTTAGGCTCACTTCCAGATCTGCAGCACATAGTCTTGCTACACACGCTTCATCCTCCAGAATCCTCAGTAAACTAAGGAGCTGCCAGGATCAGGGACTGGGGAGAGGCCACGCAGGAGCAATCTCCTCCAGCTCTCTGGTTGTCTCCATTAACTAGGGACAAGATGCGACTGTCCACCAAATTGTCATAAAACTCTTCAAGAGATCTTCAAGAGATCTCTGAAAACAGTGAATCTAGTACAGTTTATGCCTTGGGCAGATCATTTTAGCTTTCTTCCAGCTTCCAATAAGATAGAGGAGAAAAAAGCAGATCTCTGCTCTTTTATTTGGAAAGAAACAGGGACATGTTTGTGCTAATATGTTTTCCAAGTATTCTGAAATGTATCTCCATCTAAAGATGCAGCAGCTTCCCTTTTCCTCGTTGCTGTGTCCGGAAAATGAAGGCTGTTGCTTATTATACAGTTTCCTTAAAGGTTACTTTTTCCATCACCTCCCACCCACCCCCCACTCTAAAGTAAGTGACCTCCTTGCCTAGCAGTTAGTCATTTTCAGTTCTCACACTCTGTGGGACAAGCCTAGTTGTACTATCATGTCTCCCTCCTCCTCGGGACTGTTTCTGTCCTGGCTACGTCCTATATGTTTCTTTATTTCATATTATTTTAACCTGGGAGATGCTGAAATGGGGCATGGGAATGAGGCCAGACAAATCAGCCTAGAGAGGGCAATCAGATTCCTGAAATGAGATTCATCTCAGTCCTACTGTAGATCTTTTCCCTGTTTGCTGTGCTGAAAGGGGGTGGTAGCAAGGCTGGAAGAGAAAGCTGATTACATTGCCTGTGAAGAGTGGCACATCACTCTGCAGTGGCTGAGAACAGAAGCAGTAGAGGCAGGATAGGGATTGGCGATGGAGATAGCAACTGTTATGCTGGAATTGTTTTTTTTTTTTTTTTTTTAAATAAAGGATGGGTGAATGACATTACTCAGTAGGGCAACGGTCTTGCAAGATGTTAAAGGCCAATTCCCAGAAGCTCCAGGCTGATCTGGTCAATGATGAGGAAGGCTGATTGCTGTAATTCAGTAGTATCTTCTGATACCAGCGACTGACTAGCCCTTTGTTAGGTCTTAAGAGGCTTTGCCTCCAGGCACTCAATACACAGCTTTCCTCACAGAAATTTTAGAGTCTAGAATTGAAATGTTGGGAAAGATCTTATGGGGTTCTTTTGCCTAACTCTCAAGACCTAACAATATTACTGAATCTCATGACACCAGTTCACCTGAATAATCCCCAGCTCATCATTGGAGCTACTAGGTTATCTTTCTGATTGCTGCCTCTGCAATCACTTGAGTAGGAATTAGGATGAAAGGCACATTTAGATCAAAGTATTGTTATTTAATAAGATCTCATCCATTACTTTACTTAGCCAGAAAGGGCAAGAGTTCAGTATGCCTGTATCTGGAGACCATTCTATCAAGAATCCAGTGCACATCCTTAGGCGATATAAATTGCAACTTGTCCATAAGAACCAGACAATCATAAGCCACAAGTATATCCATAAGAGCTGCTAATTAATCCATACTAATTCTTTCCGAGATAAAACAAATTAATATTTTCCAAGAGGCCCTTTTGTACTGGCAGCTTTCCTTTTCTTTCTGAGATATTGTATTTGAATTCAGGGCTTCCTTTCTTCATTCCAAGCTATTATACTATAGCAGCTTACATGTCTTGAAAACTTGCCATATTCTTCATTCCAGGTTTCACTGAATTACGGAAAATAAATGGTGTGGCTGATTTAAACCAGGTTGCTAATAGTGCCTTTTCCAAAGTAATTCTGGGAACTGCAGTTCTGTGCAGAAATAATGGCAGTGGGAACTAATCCAAAATAGGAAGTGAGGCCAGAGGGTGAAGACCCACAGAGCTTCTGTGAGAAGGGTTGAGTTCTCCAGCCTTCCACCTTACAGGCTCAACCACTACAAATTATTTTTATTGTTTGGTTTTATAGGTAATATAGTATGTTGTTTTGATCTGTAACTCACCTAAATATTTACTGATTGATGTCCATATAAATTTAAGAAATTATACTACTTAACAATACAAACAAGAGCAACTGAAGATGGTAAGGGCCTTGGAGGTTAAATCCTATGAAAAATGGTTAAGGGAATTTGGTATGTTTAGCCGATAGAAGAGAAGGCTGACAGGAGACATGATAGTAGTCTTCCAATACATATTCCAATACAATACAGAGCAGGGGAGATGGACCTATTCTCCATAGCACTGAGGGTAAAACAAGAACTTGTGGATGGAAGCTTTATAGAGGGAGATCCAGACATGAAATAAGGCGGAATGTCCTGATTGTGAGAGCTATTAAACAGTGGAACAACCTGCATCCTAAAGTTATGGGTGCTTAATCACTGGAGGTTTTCAGGAAAAGATTTGTCCAGATCAGTATTTCTCAACCTTGGCAACTTTAGATGTGTGGACTTCAACTCCCAGAATTCCCCAGGCAGCCTCTTAAAGTTGCTAAGGTTGAGAAACACTGGTCCAGATGGTATAAAGGTTCCTGCCCTAGGCAGAGGGTTGGATTAGAAGTCCCCCAAGGTCCCTTCTAACTCTATGATTCTATGAGGCAGAGCCACAGAAGAAGCAGTAATGGCTTGTATCACACAGGCAATTCTTTTAATGCTTTAAAGAAGATGCATTGCCTTGCTACTAAATAAACTGTAACTCTTGCATCAGAAATAATAATAAATCCCTAGGTCATTGAATCTAGCACATGTTGCATATCATTTGTGTGATGGAAGGTATCACAAAAATACTGAGGAGCAGGAACAAAATCTGGACCTTGACTTTGTCCTTGACACAGTTCCTAATGTTACCAACAGATATTCAGATGTTAACATGGTCATCAACAAAGAAGAATTCTATGAAAAAGCAATTAACTTGACTGTTTTCAGGAAAGAAGCCTACAAGTGAGTAACTTGGACTTCTTTCATACATAAACTATTGGAATTCCTGGGACAGGATTGGCAGCAACCCATTTGCCCCCACTCAACAGTAATTATGTATTGCTGCCTTTAAGAGAACACCACCAGAAGGAAGCATCTATTCTCAAATGTCTTGAAACTTCTGAACTTTCCTCAGTGCCTCCAAATCTTAATCATTACCTTAACAAAGTTGGCTGTTCTCAATTGCTGTTGAAATTCCAGTGCCCATACTGAATTATAGAGAAACTATTTATTTATGGAATTACTTATGAATAAACCAGGCCAGCTTTTTTATTTGAATGTTAGTGATTCTCTAAATCAGTGGTAAGCAACCTGCAGCCTGTCAGGATTTTCATTCTCATGGGAAAGGATTCATCCCATTATCTTTACAACAATAACAAATAATATTTTGGCTACAGAGATCATGTGAAAAACACCTGTTATTGTGTGTTGTGTATTGTGCTATTTACTGCCACCTATTGGCGTGGGTATGCTAGGTACCCAGTGGGGGTGGCATACAGCTATAATACAAGGAGAGGAAAATGTTTAGCCTCTCAGAGTAGTTGTTAGTTGTTTTAGTGTTAGCCACTATGTAGGTTTTATGGGCTACATAGTTGTAACAAATTACCAAGTAGTGTACCTCTTCTCTAAGAGTTTGTAGCAAGAGATTTTGTTAAGTTTGTGTTGCTAATAAGTCTTGTATGCTACAATATAATGAGAAGATGTGTTTTTCTTTATATTTTGTATGATATTTGCATTTTATGGAGTTTTTACATTTTTATCAATAAACACCAGTTAGTATATATTTTCTGACTGGATTTCTTTGGGAAACAAGAAATGGACATTGCATTGTGAATAGCTGCACTGATGTGTTTGCTTTCATGGCTAATATTTTCCTGGAGTTTTTGCTGCGCTCTGCACAAACAGGGGTGTTTGTGATTATCACTCTGCACGACACAGCCCTGGTCTAATTTTATGTGTTTTTGGCCCAGTTTCTAAAGCCATTGGCAGTTAATTAGTTTGGACTTCTGGTGCTATCTGTTCCTTTTCCTATTCTTATTCCTATTCTTATTCCTATTCTTATTCCTATTCCTTTGTTTGTTTGTTTTTTGATAGCCCGCTGCTTAGCAGAAGAAAAGGATATCACAGAGAAAGAGAGATATAGAAAGAGGGGCATGGGGGTGGGGTAAAAATCAAGGTGGTGGTTGCAACCATGCAATCTAAGCCCTCCCCCTTTTTAACGTGTGATGCATGTAAAAAAGAAGCAGTCCTTTGATTACACAGTTGTGGCCATCTTCTTGACTTTTTTGAACCTCCCTCCAGATATCCCTTGGTAGAAAGAGAAAAAAGGGTCTCATTGAGTCAGACAATAGGTGACTCTATTCAGTTTGGCTCTGGCCCAAACATGAGGGTCAGTCCTGCCAGTCCATAACTGGCAAGAAAAAGCAGAAGGAATGTGACCTTGCTATGAACTCTCAAACAGTTGGTCTTTGTCAACTGAACTGATCATCTTTAATTGAAGATCCCAAGAACTGAATTTGGAATATTTTGTATGCGGAGTATGTATTCTGCCATTGATATTTAAAGCATTTCATCCCCCGTGGTGTCCCAAACTGTTCCTAAAGTGGTTTAGAGCCAATATCATATATGGTTTTATTCAAAATATATCTGTAAACTCAAAACCAATTCCAGCTACCTGAAGCAACATTCAGGTAAAGCTTCCTTGGCAAAAAGTTGCCATGTGTCTGTGTATTCTGGTTTAAAACATCCAAGAGTGAAAATCCTGTGATTGTGCAACATAGCTTATTGCCAGGTAATATAGCAAATGAAATGGGCTGTTTAAAATGCTTTAGGACCCAATGTCATTCCACCCCCTCATTTCCAGAAGATGTTTTTCAGTGCTGTTTATTTCTCAGAGCTTCCAAGGCACTTTGAATACAATCCAGTTGTGAGAATTTGGATTAAAGGTAATGAGATGAAATAAATGACTCTACGCATATTATCTGGGCTAAGTGTTATTTATACGGTGACCCCAGCATTGCTGGCTTCAAACTCCTATTGGTTACAAGGTGTTTGGAAATAGTGCAAGATTAGCTTTCTTACCATTCTAACATGATAAAAATCTCACAAAAAGACCGGCTGAGGATATCATGAAATTCATTGTGAAATGCACACTTGGCTAACTCTGCAAGCAAGGCAAGGAAGGAGAAGCTTAGCCATCTCCACATCACAAGATGCTAGTTTTAACACGTATTCAGCATGGACAGAAATATATAATCATAATAAGATGGAAGAGCACCCTGTACAGTTTGAAAAGGGAGGTTTCCATGTGGCCACCAGAATCACCCACTCAAAACACTCCCAACCAAAAAGAGAGCATAGAAATAGCTCTCCAGCCAGTGCCCTTCCCCTCTCCTTGACTTGTTATGCTTGTTTGCAAAAGGCTTAATGCTCAGCATGAGTGCACCATGGCATGCTCTGTAGCCATCTTAGCTGAGGATGGGGAGAAGCCCATGGGGCCAGGAGGCAGCCCCAACTGGAATTCCTGGAAATAGGAGAGCTCCCTGTCAATAAGCTCAAATGATGCAAGACACTTAACATCTATAATCACAAGAGGAAATTCTGCTTTCTGAGATTTAGGGCAGGAGAACTGAACTTTCTAAGGAGGATGGTGTCATTTGAGTGTTGGAGCATAGGAGTGCCACAGCCCCTTGTGGAAGAGCTCTTATGTATGTCACTTTTCCTTCCAGATCAAGTTCAGGGAACCCTGCTGATGCAAACTGAAATTGGGTAGTATTATTGGTCAGCCATTGTGCCAATCACTAAATCCAAGGCTTTTCTTTCACAGCAGGGCTATCCTTGATCTGATGGCCTTTGTTTCTGTCATGAAGCCCCATTTACTTTAAAAGTGAACTCTAAATTAGAAAAGTAAATGTTGGATAAATGTTTGATTAGCAAACCATTTTAGGGGACTGAAAGATCCATGGTACAGTTTTGAAACTGCAGTTATTATCTAGTTTGGAGCCTAGTCCAGGAGAATTTTGAGAAATAAAGATAGAAGAATAAGAGTAATAGCCTCACAGATTCATACAATTGTACAGTTGGAAGGGATCTTAAAGATCATATAGTTAACTCTCTACTCGAGATCCACTCCAGCATCTCTGACAGATTACCATCCAGCTTGTTTGAAGATGTCAGATGAGAAAGAACTAACCACTTAATGTGGCAGCCTGTTCCATGGGCTTACAACTCATACAGTCAGGAAGTTCCTCCTGATGATGATCCTGAGTCGGCTTCCTTGTAATTTTAACCAACTGATTTTGGTCTGAGTGGGGCCGTTGAGGTCCTGTCCCAGTTCCTGGAGGCTGTGTGGGGTTGGATGGGGAGGAACTATCTCCAACTCAATCCTGCCAAAACTGAGTGGCTGTGGATATTAGGCCCCCCAGGATCTGAGGATTTTCCATCCATACTCTTGGATGGGGTAGCACTTCCCCACTCAGAGTGGTGTGCAATCTGGGGGTCCTCTTGGACTAACAGTTCCTGCTTGAACAGCAAGTGGCAGCTGTGGCGAAGGGGGCCTTTGGTCAGCTCCATTCTGGTGCACCAGTTGCACCCTTTCCTGGGTTGGGAGGCCCTTCATATGGTCACTCATGCTCTAGTTACCTGAAGGCTCGACTACTATAATGTCTTTTAAGTGCCCTTGAAAACCACACAGAAGCTTCAGCAGGTTCAGAATGCAGCAGTACAGGCAGTGATGGGCATGCCTTGGTATGCCCATGTGAGACCTCTGCTCCATGAGCTGCCAGTCTGCTTCTGTATACAATTCAAGGTGCTGATTATTACCTATAAAGCCCTACAAGGCATAGGGCCAGGTTAATTGAGGGACCCCCTATCTCCTATGGTTTCTTCCTGGTGCTGGCAGAGTTGGCATGCTCCAAGTCCCTTCAATTAACCAATGTCATCTATCTGGACCCAGGAAGCACACCTTCCCTGTCATGGTGCCTGCTTTTTAAAATGAAATCCCTTTGGAAATCTATGTGGCTCCACCCTGTTTGTGTTCCATGAAGCCTTGAAGACATCGCTGTTTTCCCAGGTCCTAGGGTGAGACAGATGGGGCCCTTTAGGTAAGTTTGTTATTTTTGTTTTCTGTTTGTATATTGTGCCTGGATCCTATCTTGTTTTTGCTTTGCATTGGCTTTTAAGTTATTTGTGAACCACTCAGAGTCAATTGGAGTTGGGCAATGTCCACATTTAAATAAATAAATAAATAAATAAATATTCATTCTACAGCGCCTAGCACCTTCCAGATATGTCAAGCCGGCAAATCCCAAAATTTCTAGGACAGATGCTAACTAGGAATTCTGGGAGTTGTGGGTTTCACACATTCCTGGAAATCTATTCTAAGGAGTACAATCAGTGCTGCTATAAATAAACAACATATGCTTTGCTAATTATGCATTCAGGTTCTGATTCCTATCTATTGTAGACCCTGATTTTCTTGATCTTGATATGGCCGTAAATAGATGATATGTTAACAGTATTTTGGCCAGTAGAATTAGAAGTGGTTTCTCAAGGCTTCAAAATCCTAAAAAATTGTAATACACCTATGCCTTGTAACACAGTACAAAAAACACTAGAAGCATTTGCAGAAGCAAAAGAAAGTGAAATAAAGCATATCTCCAATGCTTCACATTTTCTATTTGCATTAAGCAGTCATAGCAACCGCCCGCAACAGTATTGGGTAAAAAAAAAAACCCCTCCAGATCAAACCAGCCATTAGCTTGCACACACATATAAACATTTTTTTAAAAAATTTCCATGATAAGCAATAAAATCCCATTGAATGCAAATCATAAGTAACATTGACTATTTCAGTCCCAAGCGTTAACAAATATCAAGGTATAGATTACAACACATTATTATCAAATGTTCTTAAAATGATAGCTTGCCTAATGTGAAATAAGGGATTGGTTTACTAGAAAGCTAAAACTAAATTAGGCATATAAAATTAGCTGTTAATTTATACACAGAGCTGTAAATTTAGGATATAATTAAGGATAAGGCATTGAAACTAATTAAGCACTTTCCTCCTTGTATTTTTATTTCCCTTACTGAGAGGTGACAATTTCCCTGAAGAACTGATATTGAGATTAATTATATATTGAATAGAGATGTTTGTCATGCATACCTAATAAGAGAATTATAAAATTGAAAGGGACCTTTAGGCTATTGGGTCTAAACCCATCTACTTTAAAGCATCCCTGATGGCCAGCTGTTCAGCCTCTATTTTAGCATATGGGATGAGGGTGGGAACTGGTTCCACTATCTACAGCTTTTACTGTTGTGATGTTTTCTTGATGCTCAATTCAAATCTCCCTTCATATCAGTTAAACCTATTTCAATGTATCTTATACTTGATAATGAAGAATAAAGGTAATGAAGAATAGTGTGGACTTGTAGAATTCCAAATTACAGCATCAAAAATGAACACCAGTGACATTCATTAAAATGTTTGTTCCAATTATTTTATTTTAGAATTTATTCCATCCTACCTCCCTGTATTCCTCTATACCAAAGCAGATGTTGAGGTGCATTTTCCAAGCAGAACTTCATTCAGCTTCCTTTAGCAATACTTCTATACCATAACATGGCTGGCATGAAATTCAAATGAAAGAAAGGATTTCTAGCACATAGTTAAATTATGGAAATGTGCTGCTTTGAAAGGGTCTTAGCCAAATTGTGGAAGAGTAGAGCCTTAGCAGCAGTTATTGTTCATGATAGATAAATAGACTTCATGGTCCCCCAAAAAGTATAGCTAGTTGCTTGGTGACCTGTAGGACAATGGGAGAAACCTGTTATTTGTTTGAGGGCTTTTTGGAAATATTTACCAGCCATAAATAGAATTGTGGACTAGATGGTGCCTTGATTGGATCTGGCAGGAATCTTCTGAATTTCTTAAGCTGATGCAAATGCCTTTGAACCCTTTCCTCAGTTCATTTCAACCTTCATCCACATTCCTCCTGATTGTTTTTAATTTTACATGTATGACATTTAGATCCCAGCAACTTGTTTTCACAAAAAACTGACAGCACTTCATGAAACGGCCAGTTCTCACTCACTACCTTTACTCAAATTAAATGGAATATGCCATCAGAAAATGTGAACAGTGGTAAACTAAATTTTAGAATCATAGAACAAATGTAGAACTGGAAGGGGCCTCCTGTCCAGTGCCAGAAGCATCTCTGACAGATGGATGCCCACTTGCATTGAAGGGGAGCCCACCTTGGAGTAAGTAGCTCCATTGTTGAACCACTCTGTGAGGAAGACTTTCCTGACATTCAGCCAGAATTTGACTTCCTGAAACTTAAATCCATTATTCTTTGTCTGGCACACTGAGATGATACAGAACTTGACTTGACCTTCTCTGAGACATTCTTTCAGGTATTTGAAGGAGGCTACCATATCCCCCTTCCTTTCTTCCCTCCTCTTTCATAGGATTTATATTTTAGTCCCTCATCAGCCTCATTGCCCTTCCCTGAACCTCCCCACTTTCTCTGAAACCTTACAGTGTCATGCCTAGAAGTGGATGCAATGCTTGAGGTACGGGTTGACCAATAAAGTATGCAGTGGAACATGTACTTCCTATGATTTGAAAACCATACTTCTGTTGCTGCAGGCTGGCACTGCCTTTGACTTTTTTCACACTGCTGACTCATAAAGTTTGCAATTAGTTACTATTCCAAGATCTTTTTATAAATACTGTTACTAAGCCAGGAACATCCATCCTATAGCTGGGTATGATTTTTTTTTTCCTAAGTGAAGGCCTTTGCCTCTACATTTCAATGATGGTGATGGTGGTGGTGGTGATGATGATGATGATGTTATTTTTAGCCTATTTCTCTAAGCCAGAGTTAGGCAGCCTTTTGGTAGCCAAGGGTCGCATTTAACATGGAGGGAAAGGAGCTGAGGGCAATGAAGTGCATGGGACAACAAACACACAAGGAGGCAGGGCTGGGTTAGAGGATTGTTTTTAAGCATAACTTTTGTTTTAACAAAGTTATGCTTATTTAGACTATGCATTACAGCTTCCAATTTATTTCCCATCTCCAAAGGGAAGGAAACTAAACCTTCAGTTTTCAGCACTCATGGTTTCCAAGGCCACAAACTGGGGATTCTGAGTCTGCCTGCTACTGTCAGGCTGCTGGTTATCTATTCCATCTTTTATCCATCAATAACATTTTCAACTGGGGCATTAGCCAGGTAGTAACTGAGGTACTACCCAACCCTATTTTGGGTCATCTGAAAATGTCATAGACATCCCCCAGGCACTGGGGCCAGGAAGTTAGTTACTCGAGTTCTGGCATGGGTATAAGTGATATGGGGCAACTGAGATTTTTCTAGGGGCCTCCAATGATTTCTTCCTTTTTTCCTTTTGGATTGATGATATTTTTATTTATTCACTGCCCAGAGTTTTGAGGGATCAATGGATGGCTATTTAAATTTGATAAATAAATAAACAAATCCCTTCCCTGGCCTAATTCAACCCATTACTAAAATTTCCTCCAGAGGGAGAAGTGTTTGCAACCAGATCAGATCTGCAGTTTCTCTGCTGGTTACAAGGAAAGCATTTACATGTTCACAACACAGCTTCGTGCAAACTGCTATGAATGAGACTGTCATTAATGCTATTATCATAATTTCATTTTATTCAGCTTTTCGTTATCCAAATACTTTTACAATTCTCTCTAATTCTTAGAACCTCATGGTGTTGGTGGCATCAAGGTAGGAAGGGAAGGGAGGAGCTGTGGAGGTGGAAGAACATCCAAATCAAAGAAAAAGTAGCACATGCTAATTTGCTTCCAAACTAAACTAGTTAATAAGTAAAATAATTGTCCAATACATGTTAATTTGGGTATCTCAAATTAGCTAATAATATGCAGGAAGAATATTAGATTACACTCTAGACAAAAGAGCTCTGATAAAATTTCCTCAGGGACTTTAATCTCATATTTTTTGTTCAGGCTAATTAGAAATTCTGGGGGGGAAATAGAGCAGAGAAATGAAGAATGGGCATGGCTTTACTTGCGACCTGAAAATCCAGACTGTTATCAATAGGTACAATAATATAAAATCCAGAGTGAGTGAACAGACAAAGCAAACAGGGAATTTTGTATAGGAGCGGTAGCATAATGGAAAAGTGGTTTAGAGGAGACAGCCTCTAAATGTGGCCATATGAAGGAAATGTGTCAGTTGGGGATCAGTGCCCTACTCCCCTCCTATAGGGTCTCACAATACTGTGGGGCTTGGGTGCAACTTGGGAAACTGAGGCAATTAATTATCGACTCAGCTCTAGCTTCAAGGGAAAGGTGGCCAAGATACTTTTGCAGTTTTTCGTCTGAAGCTTCAGGGCACGCAGCTGAGTTTCTTATTGTTGGGAACTTCTGTTTCATCCTGCCTCTAGGGAGCTGTCTTCTCCTTCCTGCAGCCAAAGGCTGTGGTATTTCACCAGTTGTAAAATGGTGAGCACGACTGGGTGATGAAGCCCTGTCCTTTTTTTAATGTGGGTCACACATATTGCATACATATAAAAAAGGGCATGCTTTGATCACCCAGTAACGTCCACTACTTTGGCACTGTTGGCTCCCCCATGAGCCAGTTTACCCCTGTTCCCCCATCCTTCCAGCTGCTCCAAGGGATGGTTTTGCTGCCTTCCCATGCAGGAACTCACTGTTGGGGTGGGGGCACAATATTCTCACAGCAGAATATGGAGTGGAAATAATGAGTGTGGGATGGGGGGACAGTGGTTGGCTCTCTTGTTTTGCCCGTCCCACTGACCAAATGGATGGAGCACAACTGGCCACATAGGCAAAGAAAGTGCCATCAGTGATGCAACTCACATAGCAGCATGTATTTGCAGGGGAGGTCAAGACCAATGGCTGTGTGAAAGCACTCACAGTCACCTCTGGATACAAATTCTGTGGAGTCACTATAATGTACTGGCTAAGGTGTTGTACTGGGGCCAAGGAGATCCATGTTCAAGACCATCCTCAACCAAGAAAATTCATTGGGTCAGTTTCTCAGCCCAAACACATTTGGGGAAAAAATGGTAAAGGGAGTGCTCTGTATGCCACCTTCAGCTCCTGGAGGAAAGACAGGATGTAAAATTAATTTGATACAGGTAAGGGCATATGGAAATTTTGTGGCTGTGTACATCAAGGACATAAGTGTCAAGCAAACTAGAAACTTCAAAAGTGTTAGACTTCAACACAGAATTGTTATGGGTAACATTATATATGTTATCACTACCACCAAGGTAGTACTGTATGTATGTATGTATGTATGTGTGTATGTATGTGTGTGTATGTGTGTGTGTGTATCTTAATATACATATCACATGAACAAAATATTCAATCTTAAGAGAGAGAAAGAAATGAGGGAGATATCAAAAGGAGAGAAGTCTGAATGTGTGAGGCTTGAAAATGCAGAAGCTCAGCTAGGATATCCACTACAGGTCAGAAACTATATCACCAACTCCAAGAGGTTTCCATCATGGTAAATAAACATTAACAAGAAAAGTGTTAGAGAAAAGAGAAAGGCTTTTGTTGACTCAGGGTAGTATAAAGGAATCTAAACATTCACCAAAGAAAAGCATTGCAATGAGAAGCGTATTGCTGGTTTAATGAGTATCGACAATAAAACATGGTTAAAACTTCAAAAGATTTAGAACAGTTGGAACACTGAATGAGAAGAAAAGGAGGATAAGGAGATTTCAAAGAAACTAAAATAATTATTTGTCTCTTTTTGTCATAGAAGGTATAAGGTAACTTCATTGTCATAGAAAGTGTAAGGCAAATCTACTGCCTGAATTGATAATCTTAGGGAATCTGAGCTTTATAGTAGAGACAAAGTTCTAGAAACTTTCTTATGACTACAAACTGTTTTTTTTTTTAAGTGGCCTGTCATGATGATTGGAAGTGTGGCAGCTGATATAATGACATCACTAGAGTAGGGTGATCCATAATTTTGGGCTCTATTTTATTGGGTTGGCAGGTTTTAAGGGAAAAACTGTTTTAAACCTTAATTTCCCACCATGAAGAAAATTACTCTGTTTTCCAGGTGTTTGGGAGAAAATTTTTTTTAAAAAAACCCAGAAAAGAACCAGAAACATTGATCCTACTCACTCCAGGGTGATCTGTGTGTTCTGGCAAAAGAGGTGCTGTAACCTGTGAAGCACCAGGTTGTACAGCTATACTCAGTGCCTATTCACCACTGAAAACAAGTAAATAGCAAGTCCAGATGAGACTATTTTATACTCGAACTATTTAAGAGTTCTAAAAGAACTCCAGTGTGAAATTGCTGATCTTCTAACAATAATAAAAAAACTACATGGTGCTATATCAGAAGACTCAAATATTATAACACAATTATTTTAAAAGATCTCTGGGAGATTCAGGAAAATACAGCTTAATATCTGCCCTGGGTGGTTTGGTAAAGCATTATTCAAAATAAAATTATTAGATAGATCTTGCCAAAGAAAAATTAACATGATTTCTGCAAAAGTAAGCCTTTTCTCACTACTCTTTTAGATGGTACTTTGAGTGTTTCAACCAATGTGTTCATAGGCTTCATCTAAACAAACTTAACTTCATGGAGTAAAAGAAGAGATTCTCTTATGGATGACTAGCTGATTACAGAACAGAGAGTTCAAACAAATGGCCAGTTTTTGCAATGGAAGGATACTAGTACTGGGATCCCCAGGACATGTCCAAAGCTGGCTGGGGAATTCTGGGAGTTGGTCCACACAGCTTAAAGTGGTCAAGGTCGAGAAACACTGCTTTGGAGTGTGCAGGAAAACCAACTAAACCAGCCAAGAGAGGTGACTGTCCAAGCTGTTCTTTAAAATCTCCAGAGATGGAGAACCACAGCCTCCATAGCCGACTATTCCACTGTTATAAAGATCTTACTGTCAGGAAGTTTTCCTTATATTTAAAGAAAATCTAGGTAACTGTAACTTATATCTATTATTTCTTGTCCTAGTTTCTGTGGACATGGGAAATAATTCTTGGCCATTTTCTCTATAGCTTTGCACTATGTACCTGAACACAGCATATCCCTTCTTGCTTACTTATGAATGGGGCATTTAATGTGAAACATTTGAAACTGTGAGAAATTTACATTTCTCGCTTTGAAGCCCAGAATCTTGATTTCCTGGAATTCCCTGAAAGCTTGCTGCAAGTTTCTGGTAAGTTAGAAAACAAATACCAGTGGTGGGCCTTTTCAGCTGACATGGCTTTCAAATCTTTCTTATAATTCTTGTACATATAAAACTACTTTCACTCATCATTGGTAGCCATATTTCTTTCCAAGTTCTTGATCCCCAAAGTATATATTCCTCAAGCTAGATAGTACAACCATGAAGATTGTACAAAATATTTAAACACATGTTATGGTTCTAAAATAATTGGAATAGTTTATTTCTGTTGCAAGCATTGGGTTTGGTGGTTGTAGAAGCCAATCGTTTTTGAGACAAAAATTCAGCTGCCTTATGTGGGAATAATCTATGGAGAATTGGCTATAAACAGAGAGAGAGAGCGAGGGGGGGGGGATTTGATTGTTTCTACTGAAAGAACTATTTTCTTCTCTATTTGTTAGAGAACATTGGTTTATGTACGAACAAATTCATTTTATGCCCTGGCCATGGTACTGAAAGAAGGAGTTTCGTGGGATTTATTATTTTGGTAGCTTTTTTCAGAAGTCTGTCCACAGCCCTTGTACATAATCTGTTGTATTTATTAGCAGACACCATGGGGTGTGTGTGTGTGGGGGGGGAGAGGAATGAAAAAGAAGCAACATCTTCAAATATTCTGATTCTGCCCGGGTATAACTTTTGCACTCTAACAGGGTGCTGAAAGAGGGAGACTTTGTAAATATTGTGGGCGAAGTTCTAATGCTGCTAATGTAATTAAATAAAGAGAACTCTGATCTGAAACACACTTTGAATCCATATTATGTGCTATATATGTCATGTTTATGCAGCATAATCCAAAAGTGCATCAGGAACTCAACATCTGTTTTTCAGGACAGACAGAATTCTTGCTAAGCAATTCAAAGAAATACACACACACACACACGTCATCCCTACCAATGTGTGTGCGGAGGGGGGAGGGTCTGTCAGAAGGCAGTGGTGCATGTTATGTACTGTCTCTTTAATTCTTCAATCTGTTGTCTGTGGAGCCCCATGAATTCTGACAGAGGTGGGGCTAATTCTGGATTAGTTGTAGAAAAGCATGTATGAGTAGCTCCTTAACTGTTTCCTTCCCAGACACAGAGACAAAGACATAAAGAAAACCTTTGAACTGAGGTGTCTTATAATGGAAGAAAAAGAGACAAAGGCACTCTGAATGAAAGGAAGAGAAAGACTGAGGTGGTTTTGGAAGCTCAGGAAATGCAAAACAGCCCTTATGAATCACGGGTCTAAAGGTTTCTCTCGTGCCCGCTGGCCCCTTCCCCCCAAAGGATGATCCTATCATGGGAGGCAACTGACCCTATGCATAACTCAGCTCCCATATATTACGAATCCCAGGGCAGTGGCTGGTGTATGCTGCATATGTATGGCTGTGCAAAACAAAGGTCAGGCATGAAGCATGCAGGATACCCAAAGGGAAGTGCCTCTGCCTTCGACATTTGTAACAAAATCCCTGAACCGAACAGCACCAAGAACAGATTTTTGGGTCCAAGAAATAGCCTGGCACCTACGAGTGCTGCAGTGTCAGAAATAAAGGGTTGGTTGGGGACAGTTAGACCTTTTCACAAGTATATACAGGAACTCGGGTCCTAACATGCCTGCCTCTATTCCTTTACCTGCAAACGATTCATTTTTCTATGCTGCTCTCTCTCTCTCCCCATTCATTCAGGAGCCTAAAGAAACAAGCTGTAAAACAAAGGCCTCTCCATATACATCATGCAAATCTGACCCCCAAACCAGACAGAGACAGATTTGCTCCTTTCCTCCCGTGTTTGGCAAATATTGTTGCAATGGCAGAAATGCAGAGACCAAACATACACATTTGCTTCGACTCCCTCTCTCCAACTGTTCCCCCAGGAAAAGCAGCCAGCTTCCCCCCTGCCCCCAGCCTCATAATCTTAACATCCCAGAATGTGCAGGAAATCATATTGGCTAGCAACCCCTTCTTTGGAGTCCAATGAAGCATTTTACCTTCTGTGAGCTGAACGATTGGGTCCAATGATACAAAACCAGTCTGTCCTTGGACCTGAAGGCAGGGTGTGTCGGATCCTGGTTCTCCTCAACCTCCATGGATTTGCCTGCATCATTCTCCAGCGCTGAAATGGGCCACCAGCTGCAGTTGGTGGGAGTAACATTGTTGGGAGTCGCCATGACAGCCCCAGATTATGGAAGAAGAGAAGAAAAAGAAAGCTGCAGCTGCTGTACAGTCAGAGCATCAGACGGGCTCATAGAAATACATTTGTGGCTGGAGCCAAGAGGGTGGAATTTCATTACTCTGTCTGGGTTGGCATAGGGAGCCCAGGTCAGCAGGATCCAAAGCAGCACTGCTTTGACAAGAAAAGAAGGAGTATAGCTGGGCTCTCTAAGCTCCTATACAACCATGCAAAGGGTGCAGTGAAAGAACACTGATGCGCTGCATTGTGCCAATCACAGACACAATAGACTCTCTGTGCCACCTGGCGACAGACGAAGGAGTCAGCACACAACTGGAGAGAGTGCATTTTGTAAGCCTCCTTGATCAGAATGACTTGTGGGGGGTATAAGTTAAAATGTCTGAATAATCAGGTGTCCAGATAGATGAAACTGATGGAAATGAAGGATATCGCTCTACTGTTATGACCAGATCCAGAATTCTGATGTCCAGTCCTAAAGACTGATTATTCAGATTATGAATACTTTCTGCTTAATGTGCAGATTATGCTGTCTGGCTAAGTTGCAATGTGATTTTGGAACATTTTTTTTAATTTTCAGATTTCAAGCTGTGTGTAGGAAACATGGGGACTCCAGATGCATGAACTTATATGTAGGTACTTCTCAACAATATTTTCTCAACAATTGCCAGTCATGAAAGCTAAATGGAATCTCCATGCTTAGATGCAATGTATCATGAGTTGGAGGAGGAGAAGAAAGAACTAAGAATAGTTATTACTTTTATATCATGCTTGAAAGCTTCTGGAGCCATCTGACTCAATGCTTTTAGACTGACTTTGATCTTATATAACAAGCCAAATAATTCATATTATTGTGATAAATACTAACTGCATTTGAGTCATAGTTAAATACATGAATCAAAGTTGACAATCTAGCCTTTAAAAAACATATCACTCTCAAGTAAGGAAACTTCTAAAAGGGAGGGAAAAAACACCACCACCACCACCAAATACTGGGCTAGTGGAGACTTCCTAACTTAGAGCTCCTCTCATTACTAGAAATACTGTCAGTGATCATACTTGTCTGGGGAGGATGGGAGTTGTAGTCCAATATGGCTGGACTGATCAGAGAGATAATCCAGGGCTTAGAGATGTTCAGCAAGCTTTATTTATTTAACCATGTTTATTTACTATGCTCAGCCAAAGCAACAAAATGAAAACAATACAGTAGAGCATCACATTATAAAATATATTAAAGACAGCTCAGCATTAAAATTGCATAGGATAATATTCCATGAAGTTAAAGCTTGAGTATTAAAAAGAGTCTGAGTGTTTCTCTCTCTCTGATCAATCCATGTCTTATTTCAGATGGAGAATGGAAAGCCTTCAGGGTCTGGTCTCAACAACCAATCTTAAAGTCTGCTTAATTATCCTGGTGATCCCAAGTTATTTAGGATTTTTATTTATGTATTTATTTGTTTGTTTGTTTGTTTGTGCTTTTGAATCAGTCTTGACTCCTGGAGACTGCCTGGACAAGTCCCTGCAGTTTTCTTGGCAAGATTTCGGAAGTGGCTTGCCATTGCGTGCTTTCTGAGGCTGAGAGAAAGTGGCTGGCCCAAGGTCACCCAACTGGCTTTGTGCCTAAGGCAGGACTAGAACTCATGGTCTCCTGGTTTCTAGCCTGATGCCTTAACCACTCCACCAAACTGGCTCTCTGTTTAGGACATTAATTTGTGATATGCATTTTTCTTAAAGAACAATTGTCTAACCTGGCATTATCCTCAGAAATTGTTAGTCTTTACCATCCATCTATTGGCCACAAACCAGGAGAATTACAATGGGGCCTACAGCTTATGGGGAAAGTATATGCTTCACACATACTCATGTGGACTGCCAGGTATCCCAAGTTAAAAGATATCCTGGTTAATCAAGAAATTGTGATGAGAAAGACTCAAGACTCTGAAGAGCTGCTGCCAGCCAGTATGCACAATGGATAAAAACATAAATAATATAAACTAACTTTCTCTGTGTGACTCCAACATACATACATACACATACAAATAGAAAGCTTTGAATAGATAACTGATCAGCCTAAGCCTTTGGATCTACTCTACCCTGTCCACTGCCAGGCATCAGAATGGTTGCTTTCTAGAGTTGGCAGCCCGCTGCTGCTGAGGACAGAATCTTTTTGAAGCAAAAGAATGATATGGGCAAGGGAGAGAAGGCTAGAAAATCTGACCTGGGAGGCTAAACCCTTAATCCAAAGGGAACAAGATCAGCCACAAGGAGAATCTACTCCAAATATCATACAAAGACCTAAGCCCAAAATTTGGATGTTCATAGCTGTCTCCCCACTAGCTACTCACTGAAACTCATTTCTTGTCTCAGGATCCATACCAAGAGCTTCTTTACTCTGATGATATTTCTCTTTGCTGGTGTTGTCTTTTTCTTCATCCATCACTTACCAAGTCTTCACATTCCCAAGTCCAAGAATACAGAAACAGCAAGTCGACTGAATTCTTCTGCAGTAGGAGGAATAAGGATCCACATTGGTGGAAGGGCACTAGTCAAGGCACCTTCCTCCAAAGCATCATAAAACCTAATGTCTATCAAATGGGTGAATTTGACATTCCTGTTCTTTTCTGGTCTTCAAGATGATGTTGAGTCCTGAGCACACAGACTGCCAGATTTTATATCCTGCAATTCTTCCAAGAACTCAAAGCATCATGCACACCTTCCCCCGAATCACATGTAATTCCCCCAGTAACCTTTGGGGGCAGAGGTTAGGCTAAGGTAGCATTTTTTATGCCCTTCAGATGTATAGGCTAATTCCCAGAATTCTCAGCAACAGTCATGCTGGCTGGGGAATTCTGGAAGTTGAAGCCCATACATCTGACTTCAACTTCCAGCCTTCCCCATTATGTTATGCCTCCAGTTTTGTTTGTTTCAGAATGACAAATTGTAATGGGGAACAAGACATAGCTCTTCACTCAGTGTGTTGGTTCCTCTGTGTTCCTCAAATTACTGTGAGGAATAAATCATGCTGTTCTACTGCTATACCATTTCACACAGAGTGAAACTAGTCAGGATGTGTTCTGTGACTATAAAAGAAAAATGACATTTCCAGATGGCAGTTGCAAAGAACTCCAAGATCAAATCAAAATTTTTAAGACTAAAATTTTCCCCTGCAGTATCTACTATATTGAAAATCTTCTCTTCCAAATATGCAGCCTTGTTCATGAGCATGGAATAGGATTATCCTATTTTGAATTCCTGCACAGGGACAGGGTGCAATCTAAGATTTAAAAAGCTGTAATCAAGAAACATTTTTAAAGTCCTGCTACTCACAGCAAGTTTTGTGGCTTTAATAAAATGGCAAACTATACAGTAGCTGCATAGTCATAAATGCCTCAGGCTTTTCCATAAGGATCCATGCAACTGTACAGAATAAGGCTGTGTAAGGATTGCCTAACCCAGGGATCACCAAACTCTTCAGCTTGTCAGCTGCTTCATGAAGTTTCAGATTATTCATTGACCCCCATTTATTATATGAAAATAATTTAATAAATACTACTTTAACTAATAGTACTATGAATAATAATAACAACATTGACACCTTAGGGGTTGATACTGACCACTTTGGAGAACCCCGGCTTAATCTATTTCAAATGCAGCTCCTCAGGAGATAGCCTGATTTGTTTTCTGTAGGTCTAAGGACTTGCTTGTCTCAACTCACCTCCAATTCTTGAGTGTGAATATTATCTGGGATGGGAAAAAATGTTAAACACTTAATAGTGCCTAATTTTTTTAAATTTGTTAAGTTTTTTGTTTTGTTTTATCAATGGGGTGTAATTTGCAAGAACATTAGATTATTATGTAATGACTCATCCAAAATTTGTAGAAATAGATACAGAGGTTTTCTAGTCACATGGTATTTTATTTTTTACAATCCTTGCTTGTATCAGGTTTGCACTGCCTTCAAAGCCCCAATTAATCCTTTTCTGTTCTCCCCAACTTCAAGCTCTCCAGTAAACCTAATGCACTACCTGTCTGCCCTCCAACCCTTTGACCCCTATCTGTAGCAATATCTAACCCTATCTGTAATCAATATTAGCAAGACAATGCTGCAGATAGTAACAATAAAACTTTGAGACACAGAGCTGAATTTAACACCCAATACCCACTTTTCCATTTCCCCAAGGCTGACATAGATATTAAAGGTGGAATAAGCAAATGAACATTAAACATTTGAGAAAGAATGCAAATAAGATGTTCATGTACTCACTCCAATTCATCACCTTCCTTTCTGTTAACAGTAACAACCTCCCACCTCTGAATCTTGCTAGATCATAAAACAAACATTATGTTTTATTAAAGTTTGCTTGATTACAGATTACAGACTATGATCTCCTACATAGATCCTAAACCTGTGACTCCCTTGCCTGCCCAACCCCAAACCTGAAGTCCAATTTATTACAAATTACTAATTTTGGCATGCTTCTCTGGAACAGACTGCTTTCAAATAATTAAAGCCATTATCTGGTTCTGAGAACAAGCATGTAGCTAGGAACATAATTGCCTGGAGGGGCATTTAAGAAATGAAGAGGTAACTGGGAAGATCAGAGAATACAGCTTTTCCAGTAGGGTTGTGCTACAATTTCCATCATCTCAGTATAGCTGGGAGATGGGAGCTGGTCTAAAACATACTAAAAGCACTTGGCTTGGGAAGATCCCTAATGCACAATTTTTGAATGTAAAGAAAATAAACTGAGTCTAGAGTCATTCCACCCCAGATTTTCATTTTGCTTTTCCAACCTAAATGGCTGAGAATGAGCTTTTCATTAACTCTGTCTTTTCATTTGTAGCAATGTGGTTCTCAATAGTCCCTTTAGGACAGGGAAATGCCATTGAGAAGTCCTCTCGGCACTTAGAATGGCCAGCTTTTATAGCACCTTGCTGCTATGTTTTACTTCTATGTATGTGATAAGGGGAAATGTATTTTGTCCCCCAATTTTCCTTTTTATACCAGGCATTGAATAGATGTATGGCTGTGAGAGCTGGACCATAAAGAAGGCTGAGCGCCGAAGAATTGATGCCTTTGAACTGTGGTGCTGGAGAAGACTCTTGAGAGTCCCCTGGACTGCTAGGAGGTCAAACCAGTCAATCTTAAAGGAAATCAACCCTGACTGCTCATTGGAAGGATTGATAATGAAGCTCAAGCTCAGATACTTTGGTCACCTAATGCGAAGAGAGGACTCTTTGGAAAAGACCCTGATGCTGGGAAAGATTGAAGGCAAAAGGAGAAGAGGACGGCAGAGGATGAGATGGTTAGATAGCATCACTGAAGCAATGAGCATGAAACTGAGCAAACTCAGGGAGGCAGTGAAGGACAGGAAGGCCTGGCGCAAGACCTGGGGTCACGAAGAGTCAGACACGACTTAACGACTGAACAACAAATTGAATAGATGCAGTTTTTCTTGGCACGGAAATAATATGCTTATGTGCTATCAGTGGCTAGCTGATAAGTGTTGGGGTTGTGAAATGTTACTACAAAAACCCTGAGGAGGAGAGAGGATTCATTCCTACCTCTTGGAGAGCCATGAGAAGAGAAGGAAAATGAGGGAAACAGGAAAAAAGGAGGGCTACAAGCCGCTCCCACACAAAGCAGCAAAGCTAGGCTGCAGCGAAGCCGCCCCTCCCTTTATGCTCGTGTGAGACAGGCTTGGTTGAAACCCCATGTTTTCCAATACCCCTTCTTTTCAACCTTGCATGTCTCTGTGTCCCACAATATTTAGTTTTTCTCTTAATTTCTGATAACCTCTCGACAACGGCTTCGTGAAGATGTCTGCTGTCATGTCTCCTGTGGGACAGTAGTCTAGTTGGATTAACCCTTGTTGTTGCAACTCTCTCACCACATGATGCTTTACATCAATGTGCTTAGTTCTCCCACCTACTTTCTCTGACTGTGAAAGTCTGATGCAACTCTGATGGTCTTCAAAGATTTGTATAGGGGTTGGTTCGTCTATGCCCATGTCTGCAAGCAATAATCTAAGCCACACAGTCTCATTACATGCATCTGTTGCTGCCACATACTCTGCTTCAGCAGAGCACTGTGCTTTTGTGCTTTGCTTGTGACTTCTCCAGCTCACTGTTCCACCCCCATAGAAAAATACATAGCCACTAGTGGACTTACGGTCAGCAATGTTTTCTGCCCCATCTGCATCTGTGAATCCCACTAGTCTGGGATTCTCAGTGGCTGGCAGTTTTAGTTTTAGGTGCATGGTCCCCTTTAGGTACCTTCCCACCTCTTGACACCAGTCCAGTCTCTCTGTGTGGGCATGCTTGTCTTTCTGCATAGAATGCCCACTGCAGCTGCAATGTCTGGTCTAGTGGTGGTGGCTAGATACAAGAGTTTTCCTATGGCACGTCTATATTCATTGTTCTCTGGTAGGAGATCGCTGGGTTCTTGTTACTTGTGGAAAGCTGTCTCCATCGGTGTAGGCGCAGGATTGGCATTTTGCAATCCTAAGCTTTCCAACAGTTCTAGAATCTTTTGGTTCTGACTTAGAAGAAATCTCCCATCTTCTTCTCTCTCGATCTGGATTCCTAAGTAGGAGCTGGCACTGCTCAGATGCTTCACTTCTACTTCTCTATTTAGTTGAGAAACAATATCATTAAAACCCCTCTTGTTATTGTGGCAAATCATTAAATCATCCACATAACAAAGTATATACACATCCCTCCCATTTCTGTGTCTTGTGTATAGGCAGGGATCAGCTTTTCCTTGAACAAAACCCTGGTCAAGAAGTATTTGGTTTAACTTCTTGTTCCATGCTCTGGCCGCCTGCTTCAGGCCTTCTGAAGCTTGCAAACGAGATGTTTGGTATTGGGATTAGTGAAGCCTGGAGGCTGTGTCATGTAAAGTTCTTCTTCTATCTCCCCATATAAAAATGCAGTTTTAACATCTAAGTGTTCAACGTCCATGTTCCTGGATGCTGCTAGACTTAGGAGCATTCTAATTGTGGTGTGTTTCACAACAGGAGCAAAACAGAATTTCTGTCCTGAGGTTGAAGCTAATAAATGCAACAAAACTGTATTTGCATTGTCTCTTGGAGTTCTTTGGGCTGAACCTGACATCAGTCTCACCAGACTCTACCCTAGTTCCCAAGCCAGCCAGCCACAACACCATGAATTCCTTAGGGAGGTGCCAGCTTCATCTTCTTGAACTTCCCACGCTCCTGTTGGGAGCTAAGAACACGCTTATCTCCCTGAGCCTGGCCTTCATAAGTCCATTCCATCACAGATTCAGAGCTATTCTGGAAATCTCAGGGGAAGTTATTAGAAGAAGGGTTGTTCAAGCATTGGCAGAATTTTTAAATTGGGAAGAGATCAATGAGATTGATAAGGTGTATTGGGTAAATTCATGTTATGCAGCAATAAGACATGTACTAAGAGATGTGTTTGTACACTTCACAAAAAAAGAACCAGGGATCAAGTTCTGCAATGGCATTTTACTACCAGATTGAAGACTGACAAAATGAAACTAATCATATTAAAAGAAATTCCCATCAGAATCTTACGCAAGAGAAAGGCCTTTTTTTTTTGATGGAGGTACTGAAACAGAATATTTTGTTTTATTGGGATAAACTGGAGGGAGTGATTTTTACTTTCCAATAGAAAAGATTTTGATTGAATTCTGTTCATAATGCCAAAGAATTTCTGGAAAAATTTAAAGGAGACCTGGAGGAGATACAAGTGGAGGAGGATGAGCAGACCATCTTAAAAGCCAAATAGGTCCAGGCAGAAGATAAAAAAGAGACCCTGAGTTGGGTGCCACAGGTATAGACTTTTCTAAAGTACTGGCTTAATTGTGGATTATAAATGGCTAATGTGGAACATAAATGGAGCAAATGCTCCACAGAAGAAAAGTGTTTCACTATTTAAAAAAACTTAAATAAGATGTAATTTGTTTATAAGAAACTCTTATTAGAAAAAAGGATATAAAATACTTGATTTATAAGAATTTGGACAAGTATTTATTTTGGCAGGTCCAAAAAAAGTTAATGGAGTTGTGTTATACGTCAATCCACAATTAAAACCAAAATTAGTATTGGCTGATGAAAATGGTAGATTGTTGAAGTAGAAGTCAAACTATGGGGAATTAGAACATTCATCTTGGGACTTTACACTCCAAATGAAGATAAAGGAAAATTTTTAAAATGTCTTATAGAAAAACTGACAAATGTTTCTTATGAAAATTGGTGCCTGATGGGAGATTGGAATGGAGTGGTTTACCCACAATTGGATAGAACATCAGAGAAGGAAGTTAAAAGGAACCAGGGTAAACTACCATTTTTTTGATTTGATGGACAATTTATCTTTAGTGGATATATGGAGACAGAAAAATGGCACTTGTAAAGAATATACTTATTTTTCAGAAAGACAGATCATTCTCAAAGATAGACATGATTTGGATTTCAAAGGCTCTGACTGTTAATACTTCTAAAGTGGAGATTTTACCAAATAATTTTTCTGATCATAACCCAGTGAATTGGACTGTTAAAAGGAAATCTAATTCATTCAGATGGAGACTAAATGAAATGTTGCTGCAAAAGAAAAAGATAGTGAAAGATTGTAAAAAAAGATTCATGGATAATTTTTTAGATCAATTTAAATAAAGGTATGGATCCAAGAAAGGTTTGGGATGCAAGCAAAGCTTTTATTAGAGAATATTTCATACAGCATAATGTTGAGTTCAAAAAGAAGAATCAAGAAAAAATGCAAAATATGTTGAATGAGATAAAGAAGAAAGAGGATGAATTAAAGTTAACACCAGAAAAATTAAGTATTTCAAACCAAATTAAGCTTTTACAGCAATAGCTATCTATGTTAACAGTGAGAGAATTGGGGAAAAAAAATGAACTATGCCAAGCAAACAAACAAAAAAATGAATTTGCAAACAAGCTGGGGAGATAGTTGGCATATAAATTAAGAAAGGAGAAAGAAAATTACAAAACTTCAAGAGGGTGATATTGCAATAATGGACAATGAGACTATACAAAACGTTTTTCATCAGTATTACTCTAATTTATACAAAAGACAAGATATCTCTCTGGAAAAAATAGATGACTACTTAAACAAAATTTGCCAAAGCTTTCAGATAAGCAAAGATAGATTATGAATGGACCTATAACAATAATGGAAGTATCTGAAGCTATTAAAAAGATGAAACCAACTAAAGCACCAGGACCAGATGGGCTTCTGGGATCATATTATAAAAATTTTGAGGATGACATTCTACAACCGCTCCAATCTATAATGAATTTTATATTGGTGGAAAGTGCCATGCCAGAGTCTTGGAAGGAGGTCAGTATAGTGTTATTACGTAAAGAAGGACAAGATTTGACTTTAACTAAAAATTTTAGACCAATATCAGTATTGAATAATGACCATAAACTGTTCACAATTATTTTAACTGCTAGATTGAAAGTTATATTACAAGGATTTATTTATGAAAATCAGTGTGGATTTTTACCTAAAAGACAATGAAAAGATGATGTTAGAATGGTGTTGGACATTATAGATTATTTGGAACAGCATAATGAAAAACAAGCTGCATTAATCTTTTTGGATGCAGAGAAAGCTTTTGACAACTTAAATTGGCCTTTTATGTTTAAAGTTTTGGGAGATATGAACGTTGGAGAGAATTTTATAAAAGGAGTAAAATCAATTTATACATCACGGCCTTACGGCTTTCAGGAGCACTGCCCCACAGTGAGACTCTCTTCCTTAGGTTGGGCTCTAGGGATCATTTGGGATTGTTGCTGTTGACCAGCCTCCCTGCCGAATAGCAACCTCCCTGCCTGAGCTCCTCTTTGCCATGGCTCCCTCCTTGTGGAACATTTTCCCTAAGGAGTTAGGCTCACCCCTTCCCTGCCGTCATTTAAGAAGTCCCTCAAGATCTGGTTGTGTCATCAGGCCTGAGGATCTTTGGGAACCGGGGACATTTTTAGATGGCTCTACTGTAATTGATATTGTGCTCTCTCTGTGGGGTTTGTATATTTTAAATCTTTTTTTAAATCTTTTTTTTTAAAATGTGTGATACTGTTTTTTATACTAATAATAACTTATCTTTTTATAGTGCCTGTTTTTATTCACTTGTTATTTTATTTTAATTGTTGTACACTGCTTAGAGTTGCTTTGTGTGAGATGGGCAGCTATAAAATGTGATGTATAACTAAATAAATGATGTATAAACACATCACAGAAAGCACAAATTATTGTGAATGGAGACTTAACTAAATCATGTGAGATACAAAAGGGAACAAGACAAGATTGCCCACTGTCTCCCCTTTTGTTTATTTTAGTTTTGGAAGTTTTGAATAGAGATATAAGGAGAGATGAGAAGATAAAGGACATACAAATAAAAAAAGACTCATATAAGTTGAGAGTCTGCGGATGATTTGGTATTGGTTTTAGAGGACCCCCTGAAGGGGATTGAAGCTTTAAAGAAAAAATTGAAAGGATTTGGTGCTTTGGCTGGTTTTAAAATTAATAAATAAAAGACTAAAATGTTAAACATATGAAGATACAAGAACAAGGAGAACTGATGAACAAAATGGGTTTTAAGGTAGAAAAAAAGGTTAAATATTTGGGGGTGAATCTGACAAGTAGCAATTGTATGTTGTTTCAAAATAATTATGTTAAGACTTGGAATGAAATTAAAAAAGATATGTTAAGATGGGAAAAATTACAATTGTCGTTGTTGGGAAGAATTTCAGTAATTAAAATGAATGTTTTACTTAGAATATTATTTTTGTTTCAACCAATACCTGTTATGAAAACTGATGTTCCATTTAAACAATGGCATAAAGATATATCTAAATTTGTGTGCCAATGTAAAAAACCAAGAATTAGGTACAAAATTTTACAAGACGCTAAAGAAAGAGGTGGTTTGGGTTTCCTGAATTTGAAGGTGTACTTTGCAGCTTGTTTGGTTTTGATGAAAAAGTGGATCACTTTGAGAAATAGAAGGTTATTGGAACTAGAAGGGCATACTTAAGATTTGGGTGGCAGAGCTATTTATGGTACAATAAAGTTAAAGTTAATGTAGATTTTAAAAATGATTTTATTAATCATGCCATATTGAGAATATGGAATAGATATAAATCTACGTTGTCTTCGAAGGTTCCTTTATGGTTGTCACCGCAAGAAGCTTTTTATAGAAGAGAAATGATAACTGAAAATAAATGGTTAACTTAAGGTAACTTATTGGAATTTTCTCAAAGGGATTTTAAGTTAAAGACAAAAGAGGAATTGATATCAGAAAGATACATGTGTGAATGGTTTTCCTATGTACAATTACAAGACTTAAAATAGATAAAAGGGCTTATGGTTTTGAATATGGTAAGACTGAATTTGAAGCAGAATTATGTACGAATTATGAACATGTTATTGCAAAGATGTATAAACTTTTACTGAAACTAGAGGCAGAAGATGAACAAGAACTGCAATGATAAAATGGGCTAAAAACTTTGGCTACAACATACAGATGGAACAGTGGGAACCTATGTGGCAGAAAGGATTGAAAGTTAAATTGTGTTATAATCTTAAAGAGAATTTTTATAAAATGATGTATTGTTGGTACTTGTCACCAGATAAACGGTCTAAAATGTATAAACGTACTTCAGATGTATGCTGGAAATGTGAACAAGAAGGGAGATTTTATCATCTCTGGTGGACTTGTAAAAAAGCAAAAAACTTCTGTATACAGAAGATTTTAATGATTAATATTCAATTAAAACCAGAGACTTTCCTGTTGGGTTTGATGGATAAAGTTGGAAAAAACTCATGGAACTTTGTTTTCATATATGATCACAGCAGCAAGGCTTTTATATGCACAGAGGTGGAAAGACATTACCTACAGCGGAGGAATGGATGGTGAAGCTGATGGAATTGGCTGAGATGGCGAAATTGATGGGTGTGACTCAAGATAAGACATTGTGTAATTGTAATGCTAACTGAAAACTTTTTTGGTCTTTTTGTGGGAAACAGAAAAAAATGAAATCATGTTGTACGGATTTGATGTTTAGAATATGGGTTAATAGAAATAATGAAAGTTATGGTTTAAATTTAGGGTAAGAGTTTGATGTATACTGTTACTTATATCTGTTGCAAGGAGGGTCGGAAGTCATTTTTTTTTTCTTTTCTTGTTTTTCTCTTTTTTTCCTCACTTTTGATCTCTACTATTTTCTCCTTTTTCAATTTTCTTTCTCATCTTATTCTTTCTCTCAATATTGTTTATATATATTTTAAAGTTATATATAGAGAGTTATATATATTTTAAAAAAGAGACAGCGTGAGTGTGCACATGTGAAGGAGGCTTCCCACATACGCAGATCTGAGCTCTCAGATAAAAGTCAGGATGTAAATGTTCCCCCTCCTTGTGGGAGAGTTGGGCGGTGATATAAATATGATTTATAAATAAAATAAATAAATAATAAAATAATATCTAAATGTGTAAAAAAAAAAGAGGAGCTACCTGTGTAAAGTTTATGCAGCCATAGGGAGAGTAGACTGGTACTTATAACTCCATCAGGTGTTAGAAAACCACTGCATAAACAGGATGTACTGATTTTCCTTGAAATGGACCCTTAATAAAATATACTCTCAAATAGATTTAAAGTCAAGATTTTAATAGTAGCAAATATAATTTCAAATCTCCTAATTTTGGTATTTTCCTAGGTGTATGTGTATGTGTGTGTGTGCCTTTTTAGTTAATCTAGATTCCAGGTGACTACATAGACAAATCCATGCAGTTTTCTTGGCATTATTTTCAGAAGAGGTTTGCCACTGCCTTCTTCCTAGGACTGGGAGAGAATGACTGGCCAAAGATCATTCAGCTGGCTTCCATGCCTATAGTAGAACTAGAACCCAGAATCTCCTAGTCCAGTATCATAACCACTAGATCAAACTGGCTCTCATAGAAAATTAGCATTCCAATTTTCCACTTCAGTACTATTTTCAGCTCTTTTCAAAGACAGCCCATCAATCTTCTGTTTTGAACCATTTCTGCCAAGCATTTTAAGGGTATATAATGTTAGAAAAATCTGGGTATAAGATTTGATCCTCCTTTCTGCTCTATAGGAAGAATGGGATAAATTCATTATCTGTCAAACAGACTTCTGGGCATTGGTCTTTTGAATTTTTTCCCCCAAATAGTATTATTTAATACTAGTAACAATGCCATTAAAAGCTCTGGATTTAGAACACCTGAAAAGAAAGTACTAACTGCAATTCTGGGTAAATTATCTGCTAAGATTAAAAAAAAAAAAATTGACAATTTTCCCCAAAGCTCCATCTAGTGGCCTATTTATTGAGCATTCTGCAAAGTGTTGTTTTTAAACAAGGAGTTCAGTGACCCTCTGAATGTTGTCAATATCCTTTACTCCAAGTTTCTAGTAAATATTAAGTTGGCATTGAGAAGGACTTAACTATCCAAAATACAAGGAGTTCCTTGTTGTACTGTATTCTTGACTCTGGCACTGACTTTTCTTGTCCTCCTTGTACCCTAGAATGGGGAAAAGAAAACAAATCTAAAACATTATGTGCTCCAGAAACTCCACTTGAGTAGCACTGCTTGTCTTTTAAACAGCAAGAAATAAATCATGCTTTGATTTCACAATGCTTATTTTCAGCCTAAGTACGTATGGTTATCAAGGTTTCAAACTCAAGTTTGTTCCAATAGCAATACACCTATTCCATTATACCTGTATATTCTTCCTACAATGCAGGGGATGTTCAAATACGATGAGAATCTGTTAATCAAAAGTAAATTAAAAACAGTTGCATTCTTTATAAAAAAAAATAAGGCATACACACACACACACACTCTGAAGATAATCAGACTACCTAATACTGATACATAGGAAATGATGTATATCTGTATCATTTAATAATTGCAACATAAAATGGGAATTTCTGGTATGTGAACAATGGGTTAAACATTCATAATCACAAGTATTTATGTAAGGAAATAGAATCAGCCCACACATTAATTTGCAAAGACCCAATCTGCAGGGAAACTCCTCTATAACAAAAGTTTAATTGAAGTAAGCTACTATGCTCTGAAGCAGCTCAATTTATTTCAAGGGACACCTTTTAAAGGCATTGTGCCCCAAATATGGGGGAGAAAAAAAAAAAGCAAAACAAGCTGGCCTATTTTGCAGTATTTCCATACTACAGTAATGTATTCATCCTATGCTGCAAGGAACTGCTGGCCCCCACCCTTTGGAACATCTTGCCCCCGGGGATGAGACCGGCCCCCTCACTCCAGGCCTTTCGGAGCGATTTGAAGACCTGGCTCTGCCATCTGGCCTGGGGCGGGGAGGGAGGATATCAGAAATGGGGTTGGCTGGCCCCTTAGCGGCCTGGTGTGGCCCCCATCGGCCTCTTGGATTTTTTAGCTTTTTTATTTTTGTAATGTTTGGTTTTTATAACTTTTAATTGTATTTCTGATTTTAGTTTGTTGTAAGCTGCCCAGAGTCCCCCGTTGTGGAGAGATGGTGGGGACAAGTCAAATAAATAAATAAATAAATAAATAAAATAAACTCACAATTATTTCTTAACATTTTCACTTGCTTTTTTAATTCCATGGGATGCCAAGCGTTGCCTATTCAAATCGTTTTCTTCAAAGTTCTGGAGAATAAGAGATGGATGTTTTATCATGGAAGTCTTTTTGTTTTCTCCTCACGGAGGCACTTAGGTAGCTCTGAGATTCCCTTTGTCCATCTACTGGCTTATGGCTGATTTAACTACTTTCAGTAACAAATTTCAGTGACGGGACATATTAACTAGAAAATTCATAGCTAGCACACATTTGTTTTAATACATTATTTAATTTAAATACATACTAAAAATAGTAAAGAAAATGAATTTGCCTGTTATGCAAACAAGGCCAAGGCCAGCTTATTCAAAAGTGCTATATTTGTAGCACTTCCTTGACCTCAGCTATAAGATCGTGCGACATGTAGAATATGAATTGTAAATTAATATTTTTTCTTTTGAAGGGCCCTAATGTAAATGAAAAGAGGGGCAGGACTCACAGGAACTCAGTGATAAGGTAAGCTGAATCTGTGTGGCATATGCAGTTGACCTAGCTATATGATATTACACATTTTTGAAGAATTTGTCTTGTTACAATGGTGCTTGGAGGAAGTCAATGGCCCTGTTCACATGACACACTTGCTTGTGGGCAGGAGGACAAGAATGTCATGTGAACCCATAAACTTAGGTTGACACAGCTACTATCCTAGAGGGTGCTAGATTTAGCCCCAAATGACCCAATCTGGGCTAAACTAATTCATTTGGTGAAGTAACTTTACCTATGTCATGTGAATTTAAAATGTTAATTGACCTTTCCAACAGCCATAACAAAGTTTTAGAAAGGCCTTATGAAAACAGTGCTTCTCTAAACACTGTTTATGTAATCACTTTGGATTTCATTCCCTGTGGCCACATGGGTCTTGGTTTTGAAAAAAGAGGAAAACTAGGTGGGAGACAGTATAACCTACCCAAACCTGCTCTTGGTGGTCCCAACCCCATAAAGCCATCATGCCTTTTCTCCTTGCAGGTAAGAACAATAAAAATGGTAAGAAGTGAAGTAGGAAGGGACAGCCTCCAGTCTCCTTTGTGGTGCCAAAGAGGACTGAAAATATGGCCATCAGGTGACTGATGAAGTCATCCAAGATCATGTGCTATGGACAAAGATCACCTGATCAACTGAGAGAAGTTATGCCTAATTTGCCTGTATTATGCAAACAAGGCCAAGACCAGCTTATTCAAAAGCTGGGTTCACATACTGTACTATTCCATATATTGGTTAGTTGGTGGCACAGTGTGATGTTTACATTTAGCCACTATGGCTTACTAAAAAAAAAAAGAAAAGCCAGGACTGGAGAACTACATAAGAAGCTTATTGTAGGATGTTCAAGAAGAAAACCTATGCTTATATTTACCAACGAAATATTGATCTAATTAAAATCAATTTAGGGGCATATAATTTTTGCCAGAAGCTGAGACATTAAGAAAAGTTAGACGACTTTCAGATCAGCAAAATTATTCAGGAGAAAATTTCAATTATACTAAAAATATATTATCTGCTCCTTTGAAAATTACACAGACTCATGTTCAATCCTATACAAGGAGCTGCACATAACTATTTTAACTTTTCACTCATCTGAAATGTCTGACTAAAGCAGGATTGAGTAGTCTTTAGGCTTGTGGGATCTATTCGTTTTCTTCCTAAGAAATCCAACCATTTAGGGCCAGTTGCAAGTCATGCTTGTCAAACTAAATAACATTTTGGTTTAGCATAATGTGTTAACCAAATCCTATGCTTACAGAGTAAGTTAAGAAGATATCTGTGCAACCTCCTGAGCCTAAGATTTTTTTTTCATTATGAGAGCTGATATGAGCTCAAAGTTCTGTCACAAAAAAAGTCCATTCCTATTTAGCTCAAGCTTTCTTCACTTCAGAGCATGAGAAAATACTGCTTTTATGAAAAAAAAAATTCAAAAATGAAAATCCTTGCCAATTTACTGCAAATTTATCTAGAGACCCAACAGTAGATCTGATTAATCTTTTACTTAACTTAATAAATTTAATTTGAAATCTACAAAATTTGCTGCATTTTAGGAAAACTTTTATTTAAAGAAAATTCTTGTTTAAGGTTCTTAAAACGGAGAGAACTTTAGATTGTATCAAGAGGAGAAAAACTTTATCCAGGTACATTCTTAAATCTCTAATTTAATGCAATGCACCTTTAAACATATGATATTGTCTTTTTAACTTTATTTAAAAAACTACATTATATGGTGCAAATAAACATTTGATCAAACACGCAGCATTGACAATGGACACATTTCCATCTACAGCACTGAGGAAACATCTCACTACCACCATTGAATTTCAAACCCATGATTCTCATCTCAAGTGTACATCATCTCTGCCATGTGAGACATTTTCTTGGGAATATATAAGTAATACTCCATGTACCCAGAAAGATCTTCAATAGTCACATCATCCACAAAGACTCGAGCTTGCTCAGAACAAGACCGGGCAGAGCCTGACGAACCTGTACTAGAAGGTGATCGGTTTGGCAAAGATTGTGAACGCACTTCCAGGACTGCTTTTTCACACTCTGATAAGACGCTCCGCAAACCAGAAAAGGAGTATGTTTCTATTGCTTGCCATTCTTTGTCCATGCACGGGCACTGCTTCTCATAACTCAGCTTGGAGAGAGACTGGAAATCTGAAGGCTGGCTAGGATCCAGGCGGGTTTCAAAGGTCAAAGAAAAAGCATGGCAATTTCTTCCCAAATTCTTTGAAGACTGCACGCTAGTAAATGTTTTCTGATGTCCTGCTCTGCTTTTTCTGCAGTTGCTGCTGTCAAAAAGCGGACATTTCTTTCCACTTAGGTACACCTCTTCCGAAACATTAGGATCTGGACCAATTTTATTTTTTGAAGCATCAATCTGACTTTTGTGTTTCAGTTGGTTATTTACAGAAGATGCTTTCATGCTGCAGTATGTAAACTTTGGGGGATGCAGAACAGGAGATTTGGAACGCCTGCAACGCTGTGGCCTTGTTGCCCCTCTCAAGGGCTTCCGTGCACCCCTGTAACAGAAAGCAGCAACATTAGCAGAAACTAACTCTAGAACAAAATATATTCCAACATAGGAATATTAAATTATTTGCTCTAGTTCTATGGATGAAGTAACTTTATGTCATGTGTCTTGTGACTTTTGTCCCTGAAAAAACTGGGACAAAACTGGGATTTTAAGGGTTGCAACTATAACCTAATCAGAAAGAAATATCATTATGAGTATTTGATGCAATTAAAATAAGACACTGCATTTCTTCCAATTACTTCCAAATAAATTCCCAATCAGGCAAAGCATCAGAGGAAGGCAGAAGCAACATGCAAACAGATCACTGTACAGTAAGCTTCACCCTATTTTCTAGATATTCATATTAGCCAAATACTGGAAGATAAAAAGAAATTTGAAATAAAGAGTAGTTCTTGAACATACACTTACTAGTGATTTTTCTTACCTGTGCCAAATCTCTCTTGAACAGACAATCTGATGCCAGCCTCCATCAATAGTTGCTCTGCCTGGAATTCTCAATCCCGTTCCTTCACTAACAGAAGATCTGATTTAAGGAGCAGACAGGATATTAAAATTCTATTCTGTATAGGCAGTTCGCAACTTATGACCATTTGGTCAGTGGCTGTTCCAAGTTATGACAGTGTTGAATGAATGATGGTTAGGACTGGTCCTTGGAGATCCAGCCATCCAAGCACCCCCATGGTCACATGATCACGAACTGGGTGCTTGGCAACCCATTCACACTTACAACTGGTTGTCAAGCACCCCATGATCACCTGAACGCCATTTGCAACCTTCCCTGCTGGCTTCCCCAGAAAGTCAATGGGAAAGCTGGCAGGGAAGTTCACAAGTTGCTGGAGTATGTCTCCTCCACCTGAGCACCCTCCCCAGCCCCTCTGTGCTTGCGCCACACCAGTCACTTGTGCACTCTCCCTGACCTACGTCTCTTGCACACTCCCTCGCACCCCCAACCCACGCCTGTTGTGCACCCCTCCTCCACCTGGAAGCAGCCACTTATCTGCCTGTGAGCCTGGGACTTGCAACTTCTTGCTGGCTTCCCCACTGACTTTGGTTGTGAGAAGCCGGGAGGAAGTTGCCTTGCCTAGCAACTGTGGGATTCAGTTAACAATGGCAACCAGGACTGCAGAGATTGCCATCACTAAGCGATGAGGTTGCACTTTACAACTGCATCACTTAGTGACAGAAATTCTAGTCCCAATTGCCATTGTAAGTTGAGGACTATCTGTAATCAATTCTCACATTTACATCTATAAAAAAGGAATTGTGGATAAGACTCTGGCTTAATAAAATGAGCAACTACTACTAAAACTGATTAGCCAGGAACTGTAAACATACCATGTAAGCCTAACTGCCTGGAACAAGTGCTTCTATATGTCATGTTTAAAAATATTAAAGCTACTAAAATCAAATTTATTTCTGCAGAGTGGGAAACGTAATTTATTTGAACAACATGATTTAAACTTAATTGTGAAGAACAGTTTCAATGGGTAGAATAGGTGAAAACAGAGACTGAAATTACAGGTAACATTATACATGGATTCAATTTAACCACTGTTGAATAAGCCAACAGTCTGGTTGTTCATCATGCTAGGCCAAATAGGCTTAGCATTATGTGAGAGTTAGGCTTTGTCTGAAGAGTGGACATAAAAATCTGAGACAAAGGAAATAAACCTAGAACAGTTGCTCAAGGAATTGGTAAGTAAGTGAAAGAAAATAATGTTGCATCTTTGCCTTAAGAATCCTTGGCCCAAAAGTTAAAATAGAAAGTATCTACATCACATGGGCCTCATTACTTGCAGGACCGCCTTTCTACAGTGGTTTCTGCCCATCCCACCAGATCTGGCAGGGAGGGCATGCTCCAGGTCCCTCTGTAAAGCAACCTTTCTGTCACACAGTGGGGCCTAGGAGGTGTGCCTTCCCTGTCAAGGCAACCTTCCCCCTGAGATTTGGATGGCCCCAGCTCTACTGGACTTCCTGCTGGAAGGCCCTGAAGGAATTGGGGCCAGGTTGCTAGTGGAACCTGGTATATGTGTTCAATTTTATATGCTGTTAGAGAAATGTTAACAGTGCCTCAATTATGTTTTTAACTGTTGTGTGTGTGTGTGTTTGTGTTGGTCCCTTTATTGTGTTTATTATGTTTCCGTTAGCTGCCCAGAATTATTTGATTAAGATGAGTGGTCATCAAAATCTGCTAAATAAATAAATAAATAAATAAATAAAATCTTAAATTCTTCTGAATGCTAGATAACTGTGAAAGGACTCTACTTTTAAAGACTCTACTTTTAAACTTTTAAATCTGAAACTGCTCAGCAGATCTATATAAGAACAGTCTTTGGTATCAGGATCTAGGAGTAAAATAGTGATAGAATTCTGCCTTGCTTCCAGCAGACCTATAGCTAGAGTTGAACAACACTTAGATATAAAAACAAATATAAGATCCTGAACCAACTAAGTGATCCATGCATATCTTACACAGATTTTATGAGCTGAATTCAATGCTAGGGAATGAAACCTCCCAGTTCCCTTACTAGACAGAGCATTTGCTATAAATTTGGAGTAATACAAACATGAATGTTGAGCTTGAAGACTTTCTTCACTGCTAATTTTAAGCTTACAAAAATAAAGCAATACACCATTAAAAGCACCAAGTCCATAAGAAAAATAAATTTAATCAATTGTTACCTACCCAGCTGGATCCACTCTTAACTTTTTGAAAGCTGTTTGCAGGCTGTCTTCATCTCCTTCTTTAGCTTCTGATTCCATCTGTAGGTTGTTAGAAGGCCACTGTGCCTGCCATACAATGAGTGCTACCAACAACAACAAAAACAGTTTTTGTTTTTGTAGAGAATAGAAAGTGCAATAAGCCTATAAGAATGGCATACATTCAACAGAAATGCATACTATATACAACTCCAACACAGACTGACTGATTTGTGAAAAGTCACCTTTCAAGTTCCTAGTTGTTTGACAAAAAGTCCCATGGTCAATTTTAAGAGATAGCCATGTCATCAGGAAACACATTTCTTGCATTACTTTGAAGCTTTTTACAACATGAGCTACTTTCTAGACAACAATGGTTAAATATGCATTTACTAAGTAAATTATCCCTTGCATATTAAGACAGCATTCTTAGTTTAACCTAGTTTATACATAAACAAAGTATTTACCATGCAAATCAATAGTCAAAGCCATTTGGTTAATATCAAATGAGAATGAAAAACTGTAAATGATTGAAAATATGATATCTGTGACCACTCAGAAAGGTTTGTTTGAACCTATGGAACAAAAAAACCCTACATTATTCATCATTAGGAAATAAGACTTAAAACTTGAATGCCTTAATGAAAACACAAACTTCTTACTGAAATTCATTAATATGCACTACTGCATAACTCTGATAATGCTGATTACTATTTTATAGATCAATTTACATAGAAATGTGCTTTAGACTCACTCTTTATAAGGCGACTTACAAAATGTCAGAATAAAAATAACAGCCATCTAGTTGGGAATTGGGGGACACGGTGGCGCAGCGGCTTAATGACACTGAAAGTTGCCGGCCAGAAATGGTCGACGCTTCAGCGGTTCGAGTCCAGCCTTCGCGTTAAACAGGGTGAGCTCCTGTTTCCTCCCCAGTTCCTGTCAACCCAACAGGTCGAAAACTCACGTGAGTAGATAAATGGGTACTCTCACTCCGGTGGGAGGAAAAATGCTGGCGGTGCCTTGCAAAAAGGAGTTGGGAGCAGTTGCTGGTAAGCGCGAAAAACCGCACGCACCCGAAAAGGGCGCGAAGCAACGAAAACCCGCCTCCTGCGCTCGCCAGCTGGGCTCTGCTCTAGGAAGGAGGCTCTGGCAAACCACTTCCGAAAAACGATTGCCTTGAAAACTGCAAGGACTCGTCCAAGCAGTCACTGCAGGGTCAGCAATGACTGAGCGCAGACCAAAAAAAAAAAAAAAAAAGTTGGGAATTCAGAGAAATTCACACATCTTGAAGGCATACAAAGTCCCAGACCACACTGGATGTGAGACCCTACTTGTGGAGCTGGGTCGCAGGGATCAATGGGGACTGCTGCTCACTTACCTTCTTCTCTGCAGTGTAGCAGCATCCCTGCCTGTGTTCCTAGATTCTGTGTCTGGGTTAGTGGTGGACTTCAACCTGCCATTTCTGGGGCTGGGGTATGAGGTAGCACAGGAGTTCATGGCCACCATGGCAGCCAAGGACCTGGTCCAACTTGTTCATGGTCCAACTCTCATGGGTGGCCACACATTGGATCTGGTGTTTGCCTTGGGGCGGCAGCAGCGTAATCTGGATTTGGGGAATGCTAACATCAGTCCCTTGCCATGGACAGATCATTCCCTTTTGGCCCTAGAGTTCAGTGCAGCTGCCCCTCACTGCAAGGAGGTGGGGCTTATTAGATCAGCCTGCCCCAGGTGCCTGATGAACCCAGTGCAGTTTCAGAGGGAGCTTGGTGTTTTTCACAAAGCTCTGGCATGTCATTTGGCAGATGCCCTTGCTGCTGCTTGGAACGAGCTGGGCTGAATTGTGCCTGTGCAGATTCTCAGTGCTTGTGGAGCTTTAGAGCACCATGGTTTACTGAGCAGCTCTGGAGATGAAATGACACAAGAGATGCCTAGACCATCGCTGGAGGAAGACAAAGAGTGAAGTCGATCGAGCACAGGTAAGAGCCTATATTAGAGCTTACCTTGTGGCAATAAGGGCAGCAAAGTGTACTTACTTCTCCGTCCTTATTGCATCTGCAGACAGCCACCCAGTAGCCCTGTTTCGAGTGACAAGGTCCCTCCTGGGTAAGGAGGAGCCAGGAGAGATCTTGCAGGGCCACTATGAGGAATATTTGCGGCATCTGTCAGATAGTCGCTCGACTTTACTCGGAGTTGGTCTCTGGCTGGGCAGATCTTTGGAAGTGACTGAGACATGTCTGAGCCTGTTGTCTTGGAGGAGTTTGAGCCAGCTGATCCTTAGGAAGTAGACAGGGTCCTCGTGGCTGTGAGTTCTGCTACCTGTGTTCTGGACCCATGGCCCTCATGGTTAGTTAAGGCCTCCTAGGAGGTGGAATGTGGCTTGGTCCAAACAGCAGCTAATGCCTCTTTGGGGGGGGGGGGATCACCTGCCTTGAAGGAAGTGGTGGTATGCCTCCTTTTCAAGAGGCCATCCTTGGACCCAATGTGTTAAACAAGTTTTCTTCAGTTTCCAAACTTCCCTTTTTGGGAAAGGTTGTTGAGAGAGAGAGGTTGGTGCTCAGCTTCAGAGGACCCTGGATGAAACAGATCATCTGGACCATTTTCAGTCTGGATTCAGGCAGGGGTATAGTACTGAGACGGCATTGTTCATGTCATGCTTGTTGATACCTTTCAGGTATCTCTCAGCAGCTTTTGATATCATCAACCATGGTATCCTTCTGGACCAGCTTTGGGGGCTGGGAGTTGGAACCACTGTTTTGCAGTGGTTCTCCTCCCTTCTCTGTGGCCGGTTTCAGTCAGTACTTGCGGGGGGGGGAGAGGTTGAGCCCTAGGCCCCTGCAGTATGGGGTGCCTCAGGTCTCAGGTCTCTTGCCTTTCCTCTTTTAACATCTACATGAAACAACTGGGTAAGGTCATTTGACAGGACAGGGTACGATATCATCAGTATGCTGATGATACCTAGCTATACATCATAACCCCTGGCTGGGCAGGTGATGCTGTTGCGGTGCTGACTGTCTGGAGGCTGTGAGGGTCTGGATGGGGAGGAAGTGACTTTGACTCAACCCTGGCGAGAGAGTGGCTTTGGGTTTTTCCCCACCCCCCACAGACTTGCACTTCCCCAGACTGAGCTGGTGCACGATTTGGGGGTTCTCCTGGACTCACAGCTCCTGCTCAATGAGCAGGTGGCAGCTGTGGCTAGTGGGGTCTTTGTACAGATTCAACTTGCGTGACAACTGCACCCTTTCCTGGACCGGGAGGTATTGCTCAGTCACTCATGCCTTAGTCACTTCCCATTTGGATTATTGCAATACACTTTACGTGAGGCTGCCCCGAAGACCACTCAGAAGCTACAAGTTGTCCAGAACGAAGCAGCGCCCACAGCATTTGGTGTTTCTAGGTTTGCCCACATTACATCTCTGTTGTGTGAGCTGCACTGGCTCCCAGTTTCCTTCCCAGTGCAATTTAAGGTACTGGTTATCACCTTTAAGCCCTACATGGCACAGGTCCAGGTTATTTGTGGGACCACCTCTCCCTGAGAATATCTGCCCATCCTACCAGATTGGATAGGGTAGGCATGCTCCAGCTCCCTTCCCTGAAATATTGCCATCTAGTGGGACCTTGAAACCATGCCTTTTCCATGGCTGCCCCTGCCTTATGGAACTCCTTCCTGCTGGTTATCCAGCAGGCTCCCACTCTCTCAGCCTTTCAGAAGGCCATCAAGAACTGGCTTTTTACTTTTTGATGTGTATTGGAGCACAGTGAGGATGTCTGGAGTTGGCTGTGGGGCATCCCAAGGGGATGACTGAGGCACTGGGTTTTGTCTTGGTTTTATGATTTTTTATAGTTCTGGGTTTTATTGTTATTGTGAGCCACTGTCAGTCATTTGAGGTAGTCCAGACAACAAACCAAAACCATGAGTACTAATACTACCTTCATTGTAAGATTACAGTAACAGAATCTTGCAAGTCTGAAAGCACTTCTCCCCTTCCTTGCCTTTACATTCCGGAGAACTAGGGAGGGTCCCTTCTGAGATGCTTTCTCTGCCCCCATTCCTTCTCTGGGCTGAGGTACTGTCAGGTTCAGCCCAAGAACAACAATGAAACAGTACAGTCCAATGTAGTTCTTTTATTGCTTACACACTATAGACAGAATCTTGCCAGACTAAACCTATCCTAAAACTACTAGTGGATATACCCTGTGAGAGTCTAGGGAGGGGCTAACCTCAGCCTCTTCTTCTTCTCATGGTCCTGCTGGGGGCTGAGAAAGTGCTTGCCTTGCCCCTTCCGCTGGAATGCACCCCTCCCTCCTGACAGCCTTGATCTCTCATACCAGTCTCCTCCTTGTCTATGTCTTCCATTACAGGTATCTTTTGTCTGACCACTATCTAGGCTGCAGCTCCTCCTCCTCTTTTCTCCCAAGGTTATTCTCACAGTCCATTACAGCTGCTCAGAATTATGCTTTAAGATGGGCAGCCATACAAATCATTTAAATAAATAAATAAAATAAACATATAAATACAAGTTGGAGAAGTCTGGCACAGACAAATGTCAAACAACATACTAGAAAAAAAAAACCCTTAAAATTATACCAACAAAATTAAAGAGTAATAATAAAGGGCTCCCCTGAATATTTTTTTTCTAAAAACAGATCTAAAATTGTCCAATTATCTTTACACTGAATCTGAAAAACACTTGGTTAACCAGTGCAAATAATGTAGGGTACATGTTACATTAACATTTCATTTTCCTTCTGCCAATAGCCTAGTGGCTATATTTGGAATCAGCTGAAGCCTCCAAATTCTATTAAAGGAGGCTTCCAAAATAATACTACTGTAATCCAATCTAGATATAACTAAGGCAAATTCTAGCCAATCCAAGAGACTCCTCTTATTTAAGCTATTAGAACTTTTAGATTCAGTGCATGATCACAACTAAGTGTGCTTTATTTAACATTCCTCTGTAACAAATGTCTTTCAACTAAAACTGAAATATCATACTATACACATAGGACAGATACTTCCTATGATGAGAGTAGTTATGAACAACAGATTGGATACATCACAGGAAACTGAACCTGTCTATGTCATATTAACAGCATAAGTGGGACAGAATAAAATTCATTTGATTGAGAGGCTTCAACAAAGTACAGTGAAATCCACCCATACAAAATGGCATCCACACAGTACTTTTGGTACATTTTTTTAAATGGCAATGATTCCAGAAAGGAGTATATCAAAATCCGTATTTAATCTGCTGAACTGATAAGGGCACATATATCTATGATTTATTTATTTAGTACTTCCATCCAAAGATGTATATTCCATTATGTAATAATAAAGTAACTATAAGGTTACTACAGGAAATCAATAAGATTTATCACGTTCTATCATTTCAGTTTAACTCTGCTCTATCCAATTTATTCTAATTTTAAATCTTCTTTGCAAGAAATACACTATTTATACATACTGTATACAACTATTAGTATCAAATACCATAGCACAAAGTGAATTGTCTTATATAAAACTATGGATGTAAATTCACAAATAGAGTTCACAAGCATCGCAGAAATCAAGCAATTAGTTCATGCAATTTGAAAGTAAACATAATGATTGTGTAATGGAATGTGAGAATGACCTTGGAAGACAGGGGAGGGGGCGAAGGAGAGATGCTACCTAGGGAATAATCTGATAAAAGGGGGAGGAGCCCCCAACTGAGTAATGGGGACAGAAAGAAACTTAGAAAGGACCCGCCCTAATTGATCAGGCAGTAAACAGGGACAGCAGGAGATTTGTGCTTTCAGACTTGCAAGATTCTGTTAATGGAGCCTATCAATGTAGTAGAAGTAGCTCATCTGGTCATGTTTCCTGTCTGGTTTACCTGGTAGGGCTACTGCTATAATACTACTATATTTTTGCTGATAAACATCATATGTTTTTTAGAATTTCTGTGATATACGCAAATAATAAATAAGGCTAATAAGACTGAGGATCTGAAAAGGACTGAACTGAATTATCATAACAATGCAGAATATTATCTGAAAGCTCAGAGCAATAGAAGAACCTTGCTTTACAGGATCAGAAAAAATCTTACTGAATATCTGGCAGAAGAAAATTATAACATTTCATAAGGAAGATATTAATTCTGGGGCCCATTTCAAAACAACCTTTATACTTAGAAAAAAGGAGATAACTATAGGCACCAATTCATGTCACCTTTCAACACACATCATCTTTTCGGTAACTTCTTCAAGGATCAACATTCTGTTTCAGGGATTTCACTCCTTTAGGCAGCAAACTTACCACTGACTAATGAGAACACAACTTCCTCAACTTAAAGTATGCGTGCCTTTACTTCAGGCCTATAATCTGGAGAATGCCTCTTAGACAAAAATTAAGTACTTTAAACAGATTAAGATTAAGTACTTAAAGCAGCTTTTAACTACTGTACTTGTATTTTTATGGATTTCAAAATCTATGATATATGGATTATTCAAGCTGCAAAAAGTGCACCTGTTACTTCATATGAACTACATTGTTACAAAAATACATTTCATCTTCCTTAAATGCCTCTTTGGATATGCAAGTGAGTTAGAATTCAACTATAAAGTTAGATTCACAGCATTTGTTAGACAAAGACAAGTAATTCTGGTCAACATACATGAGAAGACCACTTGAAACAGGGCAAGGTAAACAAACTATGTGCATATATTTGACAGCATAATGTCAAAAACAACTGGTCTACTTTATCTGATGTGTCTAAAATAATGAATTTCAGTATACATTTGATAAGAATCTATTTCTGCATGGAGCCAGCATACATTGGAAATTCAGTTTGACAAAAAAGCAGCAGCAGCACCTATAAATATGTACAGGTAGTCCTCGTTTAGCCACTGCAATTGGTTCCAGTAAAATGGTCGCTAAGCAAACCATGTGACAGAGAGAGATACTGCAAAGATCACTGGTTGCTGCTGTCTCATTTAGATAAAGTTCTCTCATGCAACAATGCCAACGTTACTTGCACTCTGGTGTGCCTTGTCAGATGCAGTAAGTGTGCACATTGCTCAGAAAATGATTTTTTTACTACCGCTTATTACCATTTATTACTGTTGTATTTGCAAATGGTTATTATCCAAGGCAGTTGTTAAACGAGGACTACCTGTATTCAGAACTAAGACTTCTGTCTGAATTCCTTCCTGTGTGGTGGACCTGTCAGAGTCCTTCATTAAGGGCAGGGAGAACCAGCTTCAAATCTTTTAATACTCATTAAACAACTGTAACACTCTCTGCGGGGGGGGGGGTGTATGTGTGCTGTGAAGATACAATATGATGTGGGTATGTATAATCTATATGTTCATAGGAAGGGCAGATTGGAAATGAAATAAATGCACTATTAAAAAACACTAACATTATACAGCCTAATTACTGTGTGACTTCCAGGATAATTTCGGCGTTGGGAAATTCTGTACGTGTAATGTGACCAAGGCTTTTAATGTTGAGTCACTACAGAAGATAAGGGTGAAAACGTGTTCGCCTTTAAGGCGCCATGAAACTCCCGGTCACTTTTTAGCAGCAAGGAGACCCGTTTCGGCGACCCAAGCAGGGAATGTTTCCGCGGTTCCGGACGACCCAGAAGTCGGGCTATGTATTAAATAAGAAATCCGACAGTGCACAAATTAGTACAAATGACGTAGCTGAAGAAGAAGAGGCCCAGACCTTACTTTCGCCTCTTCGGTACGCAACTGCCTTGACGGGGAAGGCGAGAGAGAACTAAGACATAACTGGGGTCCCAAAATAGAAGGCAACCCAATTCATCCCAACGAAAATAAAAGCCTCCATTCCTCTCCCTCAGGTTGAACGAACCAACTTACCCCGACAAAACGCACCCAATCAGTCAAACGAGCCACGGCCGGAAGTGAACATAGAAACAACAGGAAGTGACGGTACCGTTGCGCATGCGTTGAAGGACCGAGAGTTCTCTGTGGCCGCTCCTCACAATTCCATCCACTCATGTTTTGCGCGCGTAGCCAAACGAGAAGACACAGGCTGGCGCACGCGCACGAATACCAAACCTTCCCCATCAGGAATCGGCCTTGGTAAGTCGCTTAAACATCCGGGTCACTCCTTTATTTTCGCTCACACGCTTAAGGGGAGGTTGGGGGATTTGTGTGGGGGCAAACGGAATGTTTGAAATTTTCTTTCCGCCGCTCCTTTTGCGCAGAACCGCCTAAGTGCGGAGCTGGCCAGGTTCCTCGTCCGCTCATTGTCACCAGACTGGCTGGTTCTTCCCGCCAAAGCGGTTGTCTTCTGCTGAGTCACCGCGCTGGGCGTCTTATTCCCGCTGCTCTACGAAGCATCCCTTCCGTTCCTTTTCGGTCATCTCGGCTCTTTCGCATTCTGGGCTTCAGTCGCAGGCAGAAACTCCACAGGTGAAGCTTTTCTCAACTTCGTTTATTGGAGGGGCAGGTTTTTCTGTTGTAGCAAAAAGACTTGTGGCACTTTGAAACTAACAGATTGTTAATAACCTAAGTAAGTGTTTTTCAACCTTGGCAGCTTTAAGATGTGTGGACTTCGACTTCCAGAATTCCCCAGCCACCACATATCTTAAAGTTGCCAAGGTTGAAAAACACTAACCTAAGTTTTAGCGCGGCTCCATCGACTTCATTTGATGCAGTAGCCTGTGATGTAAAGCAGGAGGAAGGATGACTGCTCATTGGAAGGATTGATAATGAAGCTCAAGCTCAGATACTTTGGTCACCTAATGCGAAGAGAGGACTCTTTGGAAAAGACCCTGATGCTGGGAAAGATGGAAGGCAAAAGGAGAAGAGGACAGCAGAGGATGAGATGGTTAGATAGCATCACTGAAGCAATGAGCATGAAACTGAGCAAACTCAGGGAGGCAGTGAAGGACAGGAAGGCCTGGCGCGATATGGTTCATGGGGTCATGAAGAGTCGGACACGACTTAACGACTGAACAACAACAATTTAGTTGTTTTTTGTTACGGATGTCTTTGCACCCTGCTGAATTATGTTACTCATGTAGTTGCCCTAAAAGGGAATGGTACCCTCATTTCGAGTCCCATTCTTAGTAGCTACATTGATAGTCTACATAGTTTCCTTGCCCACAATGTTGGAGTCCTTTACTCTTGCTTTCTTCTGGGATTTTTTCCCCAGCCTGGGATTCCTGGTGGTCTCCCAACCAAGTACTCAGCAGTTGTACATGTCTTTTAAGTCAACTAGGTGATACCACTGCTGCTGGGCTTGTTTTCAGGCTCAGAGGATGGGGGGAGGAATGCAGGCTGGTAGTCATCCAAAATTACAAGATGTTCTGACCAAATGTAAGGATAGTAAAGAAGGTAGAATATGTTTTTGCTTGACAATATGTATGTTTCATTTGTTGTCCAACTAAACGTTTTGAAATATTTGCCATATTTGATGGCAACAATAAGGAAATGACTCAGACTATTGTCAAGTCATCCTATTCTTATACCTTACATTTTTCCAATCCAGATACAGAACTTTACATTTCTTTCTGTTAAATTCCAGTGCATGCATTTCAGTAAGCCTGTCTAGGTCTTTTTGCATCTTCTCTCTATTTGAAGTATTGCCACCCTTCTCAGCTTTGTGTCGTCTGTAGACTTGATAAGCATCCTTCAACTCCCTCATCCAAGTCATTGATAAAAATGGTGAATAACAGGATGTATAACAGAGCCATCTACTGCTCATTTTGACACTTCCATGCTTAAGTGGAGCATTGATATGCACTCTTTGGGTGCAATCATTCATCCAATTGTAAGTCCATCAAACCAAGGTATCATCTAGCCCATATTTTAACACTTTATTAAGGAGAATATCATGACAGACTTTGTCAAAGATTTTTCTGAGATTCTGAGGTCTGTGCATTCCCCAATCTTTTAAGCTGAAATCAGATTGTTACAATCAAAGATCAGTAATAGAACTATTAAGCTAGTAACTCTATCAAGGAAGAAGATAGGGTTAATATGACATGATTTGTTTGTAGCAGATCTGTGCTGGCTGCTTTTAATTGTAGCATACCTAAGTCAAAACGTGCTGCATGATCATCTTTTTGAGTACCTTGTCTAAAATGTCAAGCTGACAGGTCTATGGTTTTCAGTGTCATTTATTCTCCTCTAGTCTTCTGGGACCTGGCCAGCTCTCCTGTATTTTTCAAAGATTACCAAGATTTTTCTGCAATCACCTCCACTAGTTCCGTTACTACTTTGGAATGTAATCTATCTTGTCCTGGGAGCTTCACCCTTGATGACTGCATGGACAGATGCTCACCAATTTGACCTGTTTCCAGTAATATTCTATAACTCTTTCAAGAACAATCCTGTAATCTCTTATATCTCATCCATCCCCCTGGTCCAGTCTTCCCCTTCTACTTTTTTCAACCTTACCACTTTTGTTTTCTAGCTGATCATATCTATGCCATGTATCCAAAATATTTGTGTTTTTGCTTAGTAATCATCACCTTATTTTGATGATTATTTTATTTTGTCCAGGCTTAGTTAGTTCACCATCCACTCCATGGTGCGCTTAATAACTGTCTCCAGATCCATAATTCTTTCAATTTCCAGCCTTCGGACCCATCACGTAAGGGTTGGTTCTCAGCTGATAAGGATTCAGGGGACAGTTTTGTAAATTTTGTAAATGGACACTTGCAAGCTTATTGATTATCAATAAAAAGAACTCCTCCTTAACAGTTCACAGAAAAACCATTAAAAAGAAATTATAGAAATGTATGAAATATACACACACACACACACAAAATTTATAGAAATTAAATTATAGAAATAGTAACATCCTTACAAGAAATTGGTTTTCAATAGGAAATAGTTCAGTTGGTAAATTGTTTTTTGTAATTCTGCCCTTTTCATTTTAACAAGGAATCTGTGATTCATGCTTCAGGAAAAGATCAATATATCATGCCTTATCACTAGCTATATGACAATTACTTTACCTTTGCCAAAAGCATATCTGTAAATCAGTGGCACAACCATGGGCACACACATGGCTCCACAATATGCCAACATATTAATGGCTGAACTAGAATAATACTTTCTCAACTTACCCCCTTTACTTGAGATTCATTGATTAATCTGAAACCATGGATAAGAATTTCTTATCAGGTTCCATCAAGGCCTCACAACTGCTACATCACCATCAACCTTGGCCTCACCTACCTATAAAACAAGTCTACTATTTGAGTCACAATAAAATTATGTAATGGATACATAAACACCACATTATACAAGAAATCAACATATCACCATGCATATCTACGTGTTTCCAGATTCCACCAAGAACACACCACCAAATATATTGCTTTTAATCAGACTATGCTACAATTGTATTCTGCCCCACTTGACAGAGATGCTTAACTAATAGAAATAAACCAGGCATTCAGGAGACTGAACTACTCACCTATTGAGATCAATAGACAAATCATTACAGCCAGGTTACATAAGCACTATTAAGCAGTTCTGTTGGGGAAATAAATTGGTTCTTATTTCCTTAGTATTAAAATAACATAAATGTTCTGGGCTTTGCACAAGTATATGTATCAGGTTTTTTTATGTGTGCAGTATAAAAAATAAACTCTGAGGACTTGCCTTGTTTTCAGAACTGTGGATCCAACATTCAGTTAAGTTTTCTGAAGACAGGTTGTTTTATGTACCTTCTGTTAATCATCCATTTGATAGATGAGCATCCCAGGAAGCAGTTTTGGTGTATCACTTCCTTTTGTGCTTTCTTTGTGCTTTGATTCAACACCTAGTATGTACTTCAAATACATTATGACACATCCATCCTAGACGAGTCACAATGACATCAAACAAGCAACTAAGAAACATGTGTCAGTTAAACCATTTGAGCAAACGAATATCAACAGAGTGGAGCAGGGTGGGAGTTGTGTCCAAGTGAGCATTTTTCTTGCAGTTTTCTTCTTTTCTTGCCAGTTTGAGGGCTATAAACACTTAAAACGTTAATTTTTATTTTTTAGGGAATTAACTTTGTTAACCTAAATACTTAAAATGTTTTCACGAGCTTTTGTATATATGGGTAGTTCTTGGGTTATGACAGCAATTGGGACCGAGATTGCCATCGCTAAGTGATGTGGTTGTAAAGTATGACATCACATAACCGCATTGCTTAGTAATGTCAGTCCTGGTTGTTGTCATAACCCCAAGACACGTGGGTTGTAAGCGGGAAGAGGTGGGAGTCCCAGGTAAGGAGCGCGGGGTTGCTGTGGAGGGGTGGGGGAGACCAGGGGAGGGCTGGAGCAGGCCGCACTCTAGTTGGAAGAGGCCGGGGGAGGGTCTGGGAGGGCCAGTGGAGGTTGCGTGCAGGTGAAGGGGTGCTGTGGGTGGGAGAAAAAGTGGGAGCGACTTAACCAGAGTGACTTGTAACCTTCCCTGCCAGCTCCCCCATTGACTTCACTTGTTGGAAGCTGGCAGGGAAGGTTGCAAATGGCAATCATGTGACCGCAGCCAAGGAGTACCTCTATTCTGTCTTGAACAGTGGTCATTATCTGATTGGTCCTTAGATATTGACCTCTGCCACACATCATATCTTTGGTCAGTTGAGGCTTTTGCATAATGTGTTTTAGTAAGATAGAGTCTAGGTTATCTCTCTCATGCAGCCTTCCTTGCTAACAAGGAAGTACCAGTCAATTTTGGCACACTTTGGCCAATAAGCTACAAGTGTATCCAAAGGCCAGTTTTATCCCAAGAATGCTTATACTATTCTGTGCAAACTAGGATCTTTAATCTAAAGACTACCTTGCAAGATAACATACTATTGCCCACATTCCATCAACTAGGAGATATATACCCCATTACTGGTATATACTCCAGATACCTGATTTAGATATAAATGTGGTTAGCTCTCAGATAGGAAGCATTCACTTCTATCTTCACTTGGTATGCATTAGAAGACTTGGCAACATTTGAATGCAAAGTCTCGGTAAGCTCATTCATTGGAAGGCTTTCCTAATCTTAGCTGGGAATTCTGGGACTTACTAATTCTGGGACTGGAACCTAGCACATCTGGAAAGCACCAGCTTAGAGAAAACTAAAATAGTTTAACACTACAGCATTCTGTTCAAACTATATCTATATACACACACACCCATACATATGCATTAAGAATTTTTATTATAATAGTAAAGTCTAATACGAACTAAACTTAAAAAAGAATAGATTGAAAGAGTAAAAAGTGCAAGAAAAAAGAAAAGAAGAAAGAAAAATAAGAATATATTAAAGAGAAAAGCTGTAGCTGTAACTGGAAAACAGCAAGCATGTCCCTCTTATATTCTTTATAGGTTTTTCTGTAACATTTTTAATACTGTAAATGAGATTTGGATTAACAATAACTTCTGAAACACTGCTTAGACACCATCTAACAGTTATTCACAGTAAATTGAGGTCAGGCTAATCTTGCAGCCAGACCAAGCAAAATATACAAGTTTCTTCAGAAGTAGTTTTAAAAGTTCAAGTCTGCAAACCTTGAACCAGTGTGTTGATACTCTTTCTCCCCATTTTTCTGTGCTGCAGGAATGCACAGTGTTGGTTATTTTCTCATTTTTCTAACACTGAATTCATTTTGGCCTGTTTCTGTACTAATTTTCCATTATTTACCGTGTCTGCTAATGGCCTTCATTAGATGTATCTCAGGTTCAACCACTAGGGAGGAATTACTTCTGGTTTTGGAGAAGAAGGGGATAAAACCAGATTAGCATACCCAGAAGCATTTACAAATACAAATTTGGGATGGGGAAGGGTAAAATGCACTCTGAATTATTGATTTTACACACACACACACTTACTAAGATGGATATGAGTAGGTGGGTAGATATAAATAGGTATAGATATGCTTACAGTTTTTAAAAGTTGTTTGGGGAGGGGTGTGTCTAGCCACAGACAAGGATGTGCTGAGTTCTTCCCCCAATCTAGCTATTTTCTTTAATACAGCCAGTTTACTTCATTAAATATCAAATAGTAAAATAATTTAAAGAATGTTAAGGAAGGAGACTCTGCAAAAAGGAAAGGGGATCAAAGCTTATTTGGAAGACCCGAAGGAGATTGAGAAAGTACCTATTTCCAGCAATGAAGAAAAAGCAATGGAGGAAGAAAGCTCTGCCCGCAGACACAGACATCTGATATGGAGGTAATTGGACAATTAATAAAACAACTTAAAAAAGAATTGAAGACAGAATGAGAACATGCTTTAGGAGTAACTAAAGACTTGGCAGGTATGTTTGAGCAAATGAATAAACAATTTAAGGAAATGTCATAGCAAATAGCAGATATAGCTCAGGTTGCCAGCAAAGCTTATGTATGGCTACAAACAATACTTTGGAGATAGGCAAGGCTCAAAAGAGTATTGCTGAAATAAAGATTGAGCTGGCAGATTTACAGGATCGTAGCAGGAGAAATAATTTAAGGATCAAAGGAGTGTCAGAGAAAACTGGAACAACAATCCAACTACTTATCTCTAAAATTAATGACCTGAGCTCTGATTTGAATTTAACGGATAAAGATATTGAACGTGCTCAGTGGATTTACTGTCCTAGGAACACACAGAAACCTAGAGACATTTCGGTCAGATTTGTAAATTCAAATATAAAAGACAAAATTATAAGAAAATCACGTGAACTGGAGGAGATTAAATGGGACGGGAGAGAATATTCTTTTTCCAAGATATCAGCGTAACTACATTGCAGCGAAGAAAGGAATTCAAACCACTAACAGAAAAACTTAGGCAGAACGAGATTAAATATAGCTGGGGATTCCCTTTCAAGTTGATTGTTTTTATGTGACATGGACAAAAAGTTATTTCTACTTTGATTGAGATGCACAACTTGTTGGCAGAGTTCTCTAACAAGGGATGAAGGAAGCAATCTATGATTTGTCCTTGGAACCGCGGAAAGCAGGCTCAACTACAAGCTGAAGATTAGATAAGAATTCTGCACTGAGCTGTGGAGTAAAAGAAATTATATTACTTTTTTTTTTAATTTTTAGGTTTAGAGCAATAGGAAAAAGGAGGGAGTTAAATAAGAGTAAAGAATTAAATAAAATAACAATATAGATAAAACTATGGCTAAGGAACTATAGTAATTAAATTTGGGAGTTTATTGGCTGGTGAAGGGGAGAAGGAATTTCAGTAGGTCACACACACACTTAGACATCTGTGATTTTTTCCACTATCGGTCTGAGTGGGATTGGAAGGAAGGGAGATTGGATATGGAGGCATTGTACAATGTGGGAGATGGGGCAGGGGGAGGGATAATGGAGGAGGGTGATTTTCAGTGTGGGGAGGGAGAATGGGAGGAGGGTATTAATGCAGGGAAAAGAATTCTAATGTTATACATGCTCTTTGTAATATCAGGCAACGTTTTGATAGATTTTGTGACCAATAAGCTTTTAATTTTCTGGATGCGAGATAATCTTAACTGCATAGAGAAATTAGAGACATTCTAAAAAATGTAGGCAATGGAAGAACAGTATAAAATAATTTCTTTAAAAATTAAATGTTAGAAGTCTGGGAGATCCTATTAATAGGAAAAGGATTGTTAATTACGTCAAATCATTTAAACCTCAAGTAAATACGTTACAAGAAACATATACAAGAAATAGGTTGAATGTTAGGTATTTTGATAAACAATTTTTTGCACAAGGATCCAACAAATGAAGGGGAATAGTTATTTTTTTCAAAGATGGCATAAATTTCAAGGTTCAGAAGATTTTGAAAGATAGGGAAGATACATATTTATAGAAGGGGAATTTGTTAATAAAACACTAACTTTAGCATCTATTTATATTCCTAACCAGGGTCAGATCGGTTACCTATAAAAGTTATGAACAGAAAAAAAAGTAATAGAGATAACTGTATAATAGAAGGGGACTTCAATATTAGTGCATTAAAACCTCAGATTAAAATGCACAAGAGATTTCAAAACTTAATGCATAGTCTTGGACTCATAGATACATGGACAATTATGAACCCTGCAACAAAAGCACATACGTTTTATTCAGGTAGACATAAATCACATTCCTGGATAAACTATATATGGATATCTAAAACTTTTTCAATTTTTTTGCAACAAGTTAAAATTGTACCAATACTTAGATCACACTCCAGTCATTATTGTTCTCAAATTAGAAGAAATCATTCCATTTACTTATAATTGGCGTTTTAATCCTATAATACTGTATAATGTAGCAGCAAAGCAAAGACTAACTCAAACTTTGAGAAACTTTTTTCAAGAAAATCATACAAATGAAACATCAGTAAGAACAAGATGAGATGCTATGAAGGCAGTATTAAGAGGAATGTGTATAAACTAGATAAACATAATTTTAAAAATATCAGCACAAAAGGCAAGTAAGCTTTATTTAGAAATTAACAATTTATTAGCAAACTATAACAGAACTGGTTTAGATAGTATTTACAAAGATAATAAATAAAAGGAGAGATTTAGATGATTTGGAGACAGATAAAATCTCCTCTCAGCTTATTTTTACTAAGCAATGAATACGATAATAAAAATTCTAAAATACTGGCAAACAAATTGAAAAAAGTGAAGAAGAAAAAGTGTATTAGTGCAATTAAAAGTAGCAATGGTCAAATTGTGACCAAAATTGAAGGTTTAAGTGAACAATTCAAACTTTTTTTCAACAATTAAATTCCTCAAATAATCACCAGTAAAAATTAATCAATGTTTAAATAGATTAACATTCCCAGAATTTGCTCCAGAAGATATACAATTTATGGAATCTCCCTTTTCTATTTCAGAAATCACTGAAATCTTTAACACTATTCAAAATGGAAAATCTCCTGGCCCTGATGGATTTTCAGGGGAATTTTATAAAGAATTTAAAGAGATCTTAATACCTGAATTTCTATTTTTATGCAATACTTTGCACCAGGGGAAACCTTTACCAAGATCTTGGAAACAGTCTGAGATAATTTTGATCCTTAAATCGGGTAAACATTCCCAGGATTTGGCATTTTATAGGCCCATCTCACCTCTCAATACAGATTATAAGCTGTATACTAAACTGTTAGCTAACTGATTAAAAGTGATTATAGGTAAAATTATTCATATGGACCAATCTGACTTTATCCCAAACTGAAATGTATATACCCCTATCAGGAAATTATTAAATATTATACAAATTAGTAAAATAAATCTTCATTAGCCATATGTTCTTTAGATATATTTAAAGCCTTTGATTCTCTAGAAATACAATTTTTAAAACAAATATTAAATTTAAATTTGGGGCAGGCTTTTGTAAGATGATCGAACATATTTACAGACCGACTAAAGCTCAAATAAGGTATGATATGATTCAGATCCCATCATGATTTTAAGAGGTACCAAGCAGGGTTGTCTTTTATCACCTTTACTATTCAACCTAACTATAGAAGTGCTGGCAATAGCCCTTAGATCCAATAATCAGATTAACAGGATAAATATGGGAGATAAGACGTATCTTTTAAATTTATTTGCAGATATGATCTTGACTCTCAAATGCTGCTTATTCAGCTAGCTATATTAAGGAGGAGCTAGAGGAATTTGCAGAGGTGTCAAGACCATCAGTTAATTTTCATAAATCACATTTGGTTTTTTTTTCATAGAAAAACTCAAAAGGAAATTTTTACAGTTCTAGGGATTCCAATAGTATATAAATCTTTAAAATATTTAGGCATCACTGTTACTGAAAATATTAATAATTTTTTTACAAATATGTACCAACATGGAAAAAATTAAAGAAATGGAAAAATGGACTTCAAAACATTTCAGTATTTTAGGGTGAATTGCAGTGGTAAAAATGAAAATTCTTGCATGGCTTAACTTTTTATTTCAATGCTTCCCAGTGGTAATTCTAGAACAGGCTTTAAGATATTGGCAAAACAAAACAAAACAAAACTAGAAAGCAAAACAAAACTAGAAAGGATTTACAAATCCTTTTATGTAAAATCCTACATAAAGGATTTTATGTAGACCTCAGAAACAGGGAGGCTGGGGTATGTCCAGTTTGTTAATATATTATCAAACAGCACAGTTAGTATATATGATTCCATTTATTATGAAAGACTTCTGAACTATGGATTCAAATTGAAACTATGTTAGAGCCAGATATGTTTATAAATCAATGGTTTTTCACCCAAAATATTTTTCTAGAATAAAACAGATTGAAAATGTTTTTACGAAAACAGTGTTTCAAATTTGGAAGAGTAAGTACACAGTTTTGATAAAGGATACTTGCCCTTTAACTCCTCTAATAGCATATATCAGCATACTTCATTATTTAGAACAACCAAAAGGAACAATTTCAAAAATTTATAGGTTGTTATTGCAATCAGAAATAGGAGATCGACCATATGGTTTAAAGGAAGGTTGGTATACAGATCTTGGTAATCCCATACAGGAGATAAAGTGGCAGAAGTTATGGAAACTGGGTGGATTCACTTCAGCTTTAATGCAAGAACTGCAGTGGAAGATTCTACATCATTGGCACTTGACTCCTGTTAGATTGGCGCGTATCTATCAATCAATCAATCAATCAATCAATATATATCAAAATTATTCTTCCAAATGTTGGAGAGGTTGTCAAAAAAAAAAAAGAATTGAATGCTCCCCAGAGCTAACTGCATTTATATATAGGACCAAACCATAAGCTTAAAAATAAAGAGTTTATTTAATTTTAGCAGCCAAAATAATAATTGCACAATGTAGGAAAACTTGAGATAATATAACAGTTGAGTTGTGGATTAACAAGGCTTCTTCAATTGCTACATTAGAAAAAAATCACAAAGATAAATTAATGAAACATCAGAGGCAGGAACCACAATTCTATCAAATCTGATTGGATTTTATGGTTTATCTCAATAGCAATAGACTGGCATATTTTATAGCAATCTGGTATATTTTATATATATGGCAAATTTTCATATGTACAGTACCTGTCTATTCTCATTGCAGTAGATCTCTTTTGTATTTTGTATAATTTTTCTTTTTTCTTTTTCTCTATATCTTGGATTTATGTTAATGTAGTTACCTGATATTGTTAAAATCTAATAAAAATATAATAATTGTTTAAAAAAAAGTTCTTTGGGAAAACCAGTTAAGGATAGTGGGTCTTTTCTGTCATTTATGTAATAATAAGTATAACCTAATCTTGCAAATCATACTGAATTCAGTAGCATGTTCAGCTATATATTTGAATTACATATAGTGTTCAGCTAAAGCAATAGCCCATAGGCCATTCATATATTGTACCTCATGGCTTAGATAAGTGTACACACACACACACACCCACACCACAACCCCCTACATTACGTATACATTTCTAATCATTATTAGCTTCTCTGTATAACAAGTGGGAAAAGGCGGCTTCGGTGCTCCTTTGAAAGGCTCTTTACATGTTCAGCTGCTGATTTCTTTAATGTGGAGGGGAACTTCAAGATTTTAAATTTGGTGGACTATAAGTAAGGCTTAAATTTTCTTTTGTAGCATATATTCTGCCAAATTCCAATTCTGCAGCGGGAGTTAAATGGCAATCCTACCAAAAGACCTTGTTACATTTTCATCTAAAACTTATGGATGCACTAATTTACAATTATTCAAGTCCAATATGACTTTTCCTGCATTAGTCACTCAGGCCGTAGTCATCTCCTCTATAGACTATTGCAATGCGCTCTACATGGGGCTACCCTTGAAAAGTATCCAGAAGTTTCAGCTGGTTCAAAACGCAGCCACGCAGGCAATTTTAGGTGCTCCAACCTTTGCTACGTGAGCTGCATTGGGTCCCAGTTTGCTTCCAGGTCCAATTCAAGGTGTTGGTTATCACCTTTAAAGCCCTACATGGCATGGGACCGGGTTACCTGAGGGACCGTCTCACCCCCATTATATCCACCCATCCCACCTGGCCAGGCAGGGAGGGTATGCTGCGGTCCCCATCGATGAAAGAATGTTGACTGGCAGGGTCCAGAAAGAGAACCTTCTCTGCCGTGGCCCCTATCCTATGGAATACTCTCCCCCTAGAGGTGAGGCAGGCCCCAACTCTCTTGTCCTTCCAGAAAGCAATTAAGACCTGGCTCTGCCAACTGGCATGGGGTGAAAACAAGGGTCAACCAACCCTGGGCGTGGCTAGCATCTTGAAGATGCTCCCATATGTTAACATCTTACTGATCATCAGCATCTTGGAAGATATTATTTGCATATGTGTTTGGTTTTTATTCTATTTTTATCGTATTTTGTATTGTTTGTATTGTATTTTAATTAATATTTATTGCTGTTTTATTGTGAACCACCCAGAGTCACTTTTTTGTGAGATGGGTGGTATCTAAATTTGAAAAATAAATAAACAAACAAACAAGTTGCCTGTATTTTCATCTCAGTTTATTTTTCTATTTATGTGCAAAGGGGAGAGAGCGCAGTGGATTGTTCTCTAACAATGTTGGAGAATGAGGAGAACCTCCAGGCAGCATTCAAAAAGCTAAGAGTTGATTCAGAACAGTAAGTAACAATGTAATTAATCAGTAAGAACTGAGCATATTTGTGCAGTATGATATATAAAAGGAGAACTAGTTTTGTCACTTTCGTTACTTGATTCTGAAGAGAAGTTAAATATATGTGATCAGGTTGTTCTCTACATCTACTACTCAAAACTATACCATTTCTATTGTGCCTCCTCCCAGTCCACCTTATATGTAAGAAACCAAGGATAAAGCATAATATGCCTTTTGAGTGTTTAGAACACTTTTCCTAGTAAATGCATGTTCTTACTGGTTTATATTTACCTTAAAGTTATAAGGTCCTTTATGTAGTGGTTTTTTCCCTTCTCTCCTGTTTTTCATATGGATATCCACCCCCCTCTGACTCCCTGTTTATCAAAATGGGGCTGTTTTTTATTGCTTGTGTTTGAGAGACCGCCTGTTTCCTATGGTGTTGGCCCAGCTGGTTCACTCCAACAGAGTTGGCATGCTCCAGGTTCCTTTGATTAACCAGTGCTTCTGTCAGGACTCTTGAAACATGACTTTTCTGTGTGGTGCCTGGCCTTTTGAATGAGGTTCCCCACCGAGTGGCTCCCACCCTGATGGCATTCCAGAGGGCCTTAAAGACCTGGCTGTTCTCCCAGGCTTTGGGCTAGGATGGTTGGAGCCCTTTGTAGGTATATTATATGTTTTGTTGTTACCCAGATCTGCCATCTTATATACTTGTTATATGCTTTTTTTATTGTTTATTTGTTAATAACAACAACAGTAATACTTTTATACTGTGAGCTGGCCAGAGTCAATTGGAGTCAGAATAAAATGAATACATAAATAAAGTAAACAGTGGTGTCATAATTTTTTTTGCCTGGCTTCTCTGGCCCTTTCCCTAAAACAGCTATTTTACTGTTGTTTCCACAATCCTTCATAAAATGCCAAACAAGCCAGACCCACAAGGTTGGGGATCTCATATACTTGTTTCTTCATCCCATTACTCTTTTCTTCTCATAAGTAGATTGCAAATTGGGAAGCTTAAAAGGGAATACTCAGTGATATTACTAGGCCACTTTTAAATGCAGAGTAGCGCTGCTGTTATGCGAGCTGCATTGTCTCCCAGTGTGCTTCCAGGTGCAGTTCAAGGTCCTGGTTATTACCTTTAAAGCCTTGTGTGGCCCAGGGCCAGGCTGCCGGTCTCCAAGAGTATCTACCTGTCAGGGCAGATTAGACCTGGCAGGGCAGGTGTACTCCAGTTCCTCTCTATTAAACATCTTGTGGAACTGAGGAGCCATGCCTTCTTTTTTGTGGTGCTTGCCCTATGAGGCAGCCTCCTACTCCTCAAGATATGAAGGGTCCAAACCCACTTGGCCTTCTGGAAGGCTGAGAGTATCTGGCTTTTTCCCCAGGTGCTGGGACGGGATGTTAGATGAGCCCAATATAGGTGTGGTTTTGTTCCTTGGTTATTGTATTACAATTATTTTAATGGTGTTAAGGGTTTTTTTTTTTTTTGCATGATTTATACAGGTTTTATTATGTTTTTGTTGACTATTGTTAGCTGCCAAGAGTTCATATGTAAGATGGGCAGCCATATACATTTTCTAAAATAAATGCAGCTATAAGTGTTATACAATATCCTTTATTCATGCAGAAAAACAGATTCTGCAGGCATCATCAACGCTGTGTATAATCCAGAACATTTTCAATAGCATGCACTGTTTTTGAAAAAGCAGCCAGTATGAAAAGTAAGAAGTTTAAAAACTACTCAAGGATTTCCACTATATTTATCAGGCTGTGAAAAACTGGTTTTTCCATCTAGAAAAATTTAAAGAAAGATTTCAGGCAATACCATTCATTTATTCCTGAAACTTTCATGGTGGTCCATGTCTGGAGACTCTGAGTAGCTCATAGTATTAATATCAGAAGGTTAAAAGCAAAAATCAGTTAATATAATTATAACCAATCAGTCAGATGCACCACTATATGGGGTAGCATGATCATACTATTTTTCTGTATAAAAATGTAAGCCTGCTATCCCTCAATATCATTACTCCAGTAAAATTCAGAATAACTAAGAGTGCTATTGACATAAAGAACAGTAGTGGGAGAGCTGGTTGTAAATGTTGTATATTTGCAATGACAGTCTTATTGTGAACTATGCTAAGCAATTTAATTGACTGAGGTTAGATTATAAATTCTAAACTTATTTTGACATATTTTTCTCATATTTCAGATCCACTGCTTCTCTCCCTGTGAATGAGGGGGCATCTCCAAGATCATTTATAGAAACTACAGATGAATCCAAAGTAAAAATGACATTTGGATCTAAAGAAAGTTGGCACTGGTAAGAGGAATTGATTTTGAATAATAATTAAGATGAAGAAGTGCTGAAGTGTTTTGTTAAATATCCTGGTCTACATAACTTCTTAGAATGGTCAGTTAGAAAAAAAGACAAAGAAGGTGAGGAAAGATGTGATAGTTTGATTTAGTAGGATTATTGTGTTTTTATGACTGTTGCAGCTGAGGTATATTCAGTTGCTGTGCAAGGCAGAACAAGTTGTCAGTTTTTTGCTTTCCAGATGTGGCAAAAGGAAGAGAAGATGCTGTTAAAGGGAATCTTTCTCCTACAAAACTGAAGCATACCTCTTTAAGTAACACATCACTGCTTAGTTGCATAGGGAAGGAAACTATAGGACCACGTCATGTATTCAAATCCTAGAAATGGAAGGTTGGGGTCTTATGACACAAGCTATTTAACTAAACTTGTTGTAATGCAAGTTTATTGCCAGATATATAATTAAAAGAGTTGGGCATACTCTTAAGTTAGCCAGACTTGAGTCCTATTAAAACCAAATTAATGAAGTTGTGTCTTGACCCAACCTAGTGTTCATGAAGAAAATCTGTCTATGTGGCTGCTAAGGCTCGACACCAGCTTGATGGTACATAATTAATAAACCTGGTGTGTATATCGTCTTCAAAAGAAACCAGAGCACTTTACAATAAAAAGAACATCAATGAAAATTAACAACAGATTAAGTAGTGATTTAAATCAGAAAAAGCAACAGCCGATCAAATAAAAAGAGGAGATGAAAGACATTCTATAGGCTCCTTTAATTGGCATCTAGGAACAATATTGCAGTTGGATGGTCTTCCATAGTTTGGACGTGCCACAATTTTCTTCATGAATTCCATGTGTTGAATTTAGATTGGGAGCTGCTTATAAATGAATTTTCTAGTTTTTCTAGGATAGAAAAACCTTCTGAGATGTTAAGATTAAATGGTATGGCATTGGGATTATGCCAACCCAATTAATTTTGTCATTAATTTTAACACAGTTCCTCTTAAAAGAGTCCAGAGCAGTGCTCAAAAAAATAGTAAAGTGTTGTGGAGATGAGCATTTATAAAGGCCATATTCTATATGATCTGTATCCCTCAATTTTTTGGACAGATTGTTTAGAAATTAACAGGTATAGCTCCAGACTGTATGAACGTCAAATTCATATGCCAGATTTCCATCTCTGTATATATGCCAGAGATGGAAATCTGGCATACATACAGTCTGAATGTTCACATTCTTCGTGAGTTTGTTCATACAGCTTCTTGTTTCAAAAGGATTTTCTGTATGATCATTACCTTTTAGATGGTGGTTCTTTCAAATGATAAACACATTCCTAACTTTCTAAAAAATTCTATACTATATTTTTGTACTAAAAAACCACTGCTTTTAAAATAAGCATATATTTTAGACCGTATGAAGAATATTTTAAGCACTATAGTGGTACCTCGCTAAATCAAAATGTTTTGTGCTCTGCGTTCTTACATTAATGCTTAGCATCTTGAATAGATAGTATGGAAGTGTTGCACTGTATTCACTAAAATGAATTATTTTCAGTTTTTATACTGTTTTTGCTATATAATTGGAAAGAGCTAATCATATGAGTTATCTCAGCAGTTGTTCAATATTTTATTTTTGTCAGTGGCAAGAAAAATTATTACTATCCAATGTCTGAGAATACAACGCATTTTTAAAAATAACGTACTTTCTCTGTGAATTGCAGTAGTGAGTGTCTAATAGCCATATGGAAAATGTTCCATCATAGAATGTTCCAATCACATGTAGGCTGTTCTAAATGCCCTGAAGTGATCTGAGATCCTTTTACAGATTGGGCCACTTCTGGATTTGAAATGGGTTGGAATAGTTCTCTCTGAGCTCTTCAGAAGGAGTTTCAAGGTTGGAACATTCTTTGATGGCACATTTTGCACACTTTTAAATGTCTAGCTGTTCCCTGGGCAGAGTGAACTACTACTATCTCTTTCCATTTTCATCTTGTAGGTGTTTGAGAAAACCTTTGAGAGGCGCAGTTAGAACCCAACGTCGCCGGCGATCAAAGTCTCCAGTACTCCGTCCTCCTAAATTCATCCACTGTGCTAAACAGATGCCTTCCTGTAGCCAGTCAGTGAACAAGAATCCAACAGATGTTTCTGAAAGCAACAAAGATTTGGATATGCCAAAGAAATTTTTTGAAAATGAACAGGCCAGTCATACTCTTGAATTCGACAAAACGCAAACACATTTCAAAGATTCTGAGGCATCCATGATTGGAATACCAAAGAGTGTTACTGAAAATTGCTCTGGTGGTGGTGTTCTCCCCACAGAAATTCTAAAGGTCACAGATCTTTCTGATTTCCAGTCTGTGTCTGAACAAAATAAAGGGAATTTTTGTGCATACGTAGAGAATGAATGCCAGTGTAAGCAATGGCAAGACATGAACGTGTATACGTTTTCTGACATACAGAACTCCCCCCAGTGTGCATCTGAAAGAACAGCACACATGCAGGACAACTCACAGCTGTTACCATCAAGAATTTCCTCCAGTTCTCTCAGATCTTGCTCTGAGCAAGCCAGAGCTCATGTAGATGATGTGACTATTGAAGACCTTTCAGGTTATATGGAATACTTCCTGCATATCCCTAAGGAAATGTCCCACATGGCAGAAATGATGTACACCTGACAACAGTCAACCTTAGTGAACAAAGGGCTTTGATATCTGCCCTGAATCATGCTCCATCCCAGAAGCAGTTTGCTCTCTGTGCTTGTAATAAAACCACTTTGCATTTCTGGCAGACTTCTTGTTTTTCATAGATTAGCAATTTACATAAATTCTAAATCAGAAGACTGCAAAGCAAATAGCAAGCCTAGGGAATTATACAATTTTATGTAGGGCATAACCTCAATCGGTAGTTTGGATTAACTGGCTTATTTTTTTAAGGGCATTGAATTATAAAACAACAGTCTAGAGGAAATCGAGCACTTTCCACATTTGGGGCCAAGTACCGCATATTGTTGTATGTTCTAATGACTGTATGTGTAGGTATGTATATATATTATGTGTGTGATCTCATACGCAAACACACATTGTAAATTATCAGAAGCATAGCAGCTGAGTTCTTCGATTTGACCTTTGTTTCTAATGCACGAAATCTGCTGCTGCTGAGTTGAATACATTATCTGTAATTGTAGAAGTCAATGTTTTCCTTCTCAGTATTGCTTTAAATGCAACCTAAAATACCATGTTTATGCAGTTTCTTTTACAATAAAGGGAATCTTTCCGAAGCATCAATATTTGGGTTTTGTGGCTAGTGAATAGTGGGTAGACATTAGTATTCAATCACATCTGTGACCATTAGATGTCAGCTTTGCTCCATATCAGAATAGCACATCTTTTGCTAGATTTCATATTTATGCAGAGACTGTTCTGTTCATTTTGCTTGCAATTTATCTCTCAAATATGGCTTCAAAGTTAATTTTTATACTTATTTCTATGACAGTGTTGTGCTAGAGACAGATAATACGTTCAAGCTATGTGTAATCTGTATGACATAAACCAGTCTATTTTGGCAGGCTTAAACTAAGAAAACTGTACTCCCAAGGCAATACTTGGGAGTCTTGGTTTGTTTGTTCTTTGCTATATTAACCCTCTACTTCAATTCACAAATATGTTTATAAGTTGAAACTGGAAATTCACTCTGAAAGATGAAAGAACCCAGTTCTCCCTTGATATAACCATCCTCGTGAAACCTATCTTAAAAGCTTTATGCCATGCAAGTAACCTATCCAATTTCTTACAGCTAGTGTGGCAATGGCTAATGTTTGCATGATATTTTCTCATAATTCAGCTTAGTGCCATCCAAATGTGTTGGAGCTAAAGCTCCCAGAATTTACAGTCAGCATGCTAGCTAGAGATTCTGGGAATTGTAAATTTTGGAGAAGGCAGCCGTTACTTTGTTCTGAGGTCTCTTGTTTTCTGGCCGAGAACTCCCAGTGTTTCACACTACCAACTAAGCAGGGATCCAAAAGCTCCCTAGGAAGATGCTACTTTTGAGATACACTTTTATTTGCAACTGCACTGAGTTATCCAAGGTTGGTATCCTGTTCATGATGCAGGGAAGTTTATTGCTTCTCTGTTATATGAACGCTATTGAGCTGCATTTCTGTGTAGCTTGAACACTCTAGTTTGGATTAAGTAAAAAAGCAATAGCAAATCACTGATAGTGGGTGACTGGATGGTGCTTGAAATGATTTTCTTTCACAACTCTGAAACAAACATGGTTTGCAGACATAGGAATGTATGAAGTGCTGTAAGCATTTTCTGCATGCACCATGCAAGCAATTACAGCATGGAGGCTAATGTAATGTGGAATTCTTGGCGCTAACTATTGAAATGGCTATACAAAGTGTCAGAAGTAACATCTCCACATTTTCCTCTGCTCCTGTATAAAGAGCATCTGTTTCCTGTATGTTCTCAGGAAATAAACATGCTTTTTAGTTTTCATAACATGGAAGATGTTCTCTGGGTAGAAAGTTTCAGAGATTGGTTACAAAGATATGCCTGCTACCAAAGGTTTATAAGGTTAGTTTAGCCTTATAAATTTCAGAAATATAACTAGCAAAGGGAATACTTTGGCAAATGTGTGTTGGTATTTGATACTGAAATCCCTCAATATAAATTGATCATATATCAGCGTTAGCCCACTTTCCATTAAAAGTACTTCTAAGCGAACGGTCAAATTGGTCTGTATTCAAAACTGGCAGTCTACATCATGTGTAAAATACTGAACCCACAACGAGGCTTCAAAAGGAACTGTGGATTAAAAATAGTGATTTGGGGTTTGGGAGCTCAAACTCGCCTCTGCCACATAAGACATTGGGCAAATTACTTGTCTTTTAGTGTTAACCATTTGTCTTACTGTGAAATACTGCAGGTATTTTTGGACTGGCTGTATCCATCACTAGAAATTTTGTAATAGTCATTTTGTGATGATAACTTCGATGCTTTTAAAATTCAAATGTGTTCTCTGTCCCAAAGAGTTTGGTACTCTTGCCATAATTATTGTTTAGGGTCAGAAAAGAGACCATTCTAACCCCAAAGTATCTTGGCTCAAAGTGCCATCTCTTGATCATAATGTGTTGTGTGAACTCAGAAATTCTGTCACTTTGTAGCTGCTGTCCTTAACTCTACATCAGTGTTTTTCAAACTTGGCAACTTTTAAGATGTATGGGCTTCAGGCTAGCTGGGGAATTCCGGAAGTTGAAGCCCACGCATCTTAAAGTTGTCACGCTTGAAAAACACTGCTCTACATAGTCACTCTTCAAGGAAATGTACAGCAGTGACTGGCCCAAAGTCACGGATGAGCCCAATCGTTAAGGAAAGAATTAGCTGTCCCCCAGTCCAACATTTTAATGCTGATTAAACATGTCCTGTGATTGCAGCGACAGTGGCAAAGGAAGAGATCTTAAATAAGAGCAAGGAGCAGAGTGGTTTTCTGAGGTCTCGGAAGTAACCAATACATACGAAGCGCTAATACCGCGCAGCGAATTAAAAAATCACATACGGAGTTGCTACAGTTAGCAAAACCTTCTGCGGCTGAAGGCAAAGGACCGTCTGCGGGACGCCTTTTCAAAGCCGATGGCCGGTTGCACCCGGCCGTGCTCCCCACAGCACAGGGGCGGTCAGTGGGGAGGAAGCACGCCTTGTGGCCGCGGCGCTTACGAAGGGAAACCGACTTCCTCCGGCGGCAAAACCGAACGGTTGTCTTAATGGCCAACGGGGGAGAGCAAAAAATAGTCACGCTTTTTCCGAAAACTTTGAAGAAAGCTTCTGCCCGGCCGGCTCCACCGATGACCGACTCTTCCGAAGCGAGCCCGTTCCTTCCGCCCATCAAAATATGCCCAGCCGAGACGGCTTCGCCGACAGGGCCACGCGCTCGCAAAACCCGGATTGCCTTGTTGTGCCCCTGCCAGTCCTGCCTCTTAACCTCTTCATTCATGGATCCATTCGTGCCCTCCTGGTCCCCACCCTCGTGCTTAGGAGGTGCTTCTTGCACATCCCTACCGAAGACTTCGGCGCAAACAGCCGGCAGAAACCGCGGCCCCCTCCCCCCAACCCCGCTCCGTCGTTCCCAGAGCTTCCCAGGGTGCTATTTTTAAAGCGCGCACTTGGTCCTTCGGTGCCTCTCCTGCTTCTCGAGGATTATTAATTTTTATTCCGGCCCCAAAGGGGTGGGCCCTCTCTCCTCCATAAAAGGGTCCTAGAAAGGGGGCTGGGCGAGGGGGTCTATTTTAGGAGCAGCTCTAGGGAGCAGATGGCCTTGTTAGGACAGCTTTGACCTTTTCGTTGGCGGAGGAGGCGGCGGAAAGTAGGAAGAGGCTCTGGAGGAGAATCGGCGCCGTGCACATCCTATGGGGCGGTAAAGAGGCTGGCATCGTCCGGGCCGGGAGCTCGCGGAGGGCATAGTAAGCAAGGGAAGGAGGAGAAGCAACGAGGAAGCAAGACGTCGGATAGGTACAGCCTCGGGGAGAAGGTTAAAGAGAGCGCGCTCCTAACGACCCGCGCGAGCTCTTAAAGCGATGGATCATCGGAGCATTTCTGAGGAGACTGCAGGGATGATGTAAAGCCGATATAACTACTATAGTTGAGGAAAAAAAATTACAGCCCTTGCCTGGGGCCTGATCAAGGTGCTTGCAGGAAGCCAAAGGATGTAAAGGCTAGAACTGTGCATCTGAGGGGGAATTTCAGTCCCACTCTTAGTTCCCAAGACCAGTGAGTCGTTTATATCTCTAACACCCCCATGCCTTCTTGTGTAACTGGTTCCACAGAACCAAGCAGAGCAACTTTCTAAGTTCCCTGGCCCTGATCCTCCAGCAACAGGGACTTCTATCCCACAGCAATTTCCTGTTCTTGGGCTCTTGGAAAGTGGCTCAGCCGAGCTGGCTATGCAGCAGCGAATCAAGCTATCGTACTTCCATTAATGGAGCCATAATCTGACTAAATAGGCAAGAGTGAAGAAGGGAAGAGAAAGGAAAAGAGAAGAGTGGAAATCTCTGGCTTTCTGACTTTGGTTGTGTATCATGAGTGGTGGAAGGTTTGACTTTGATGATGGAGGAGCCTACTGTGGGGGCTGGGAAGGGGGCAAAGCCCATGGGCATGGCATCTGCACTGGCCCCAAGGGTCAGGGCGAGTACTCCGGTTCTTGGAACTACGGTTTTGAAGTGGTGGGGGTGTACACATGGCCCAGTGGCAATACCTACGAGGGCTACTGGTCTCAAGGAAAGCGACATGGCTTAGGGATTGAAACCAAAGGACGGTGGCTTTACAAAGGTGAATGGACCCATGGTTTCAAGGGAAGGTATGGGATAAGACAGAATGTCAGCAATGGAGCAAAGTACGAAGGCACCTGGAATAACGGGCTGCAGGATGGATATGGTACGGAGACCTATGCTGATGGAGGTAAGACTGGCTAAGATGTGGTTGGCTGCCAGTTCCTCCCCAGATGGGGCATGGGAAGGTGCTACGTGGGCTGTGAGTCCCAAAGCTGCAGACCTGAGGGAAAATAATTCAGTTCTGATTCCTGAACAGTTGATGTAAACAGGTCATATTAAGGCCCTGGAGTAGAATGTAATATTTAATCGCTCCAGATGTGTGTCCTGTTTATTAAATTGCAGCTGAACATGCACATACTCTCCCTCTGTATATAAGTGTGTGTGTGTGTACGCAAACTTTGTCTGCATTTTATGTCTATGTCATATACATGTTCCACACACAGATGTTTTGCTTTCTGATCACCATTTCTGAATTAATCTCTGTATCTGCATCTTACGTGTATTTTACTGGTTAATTGTGTCAGCTGCCCAATTTCAGTTTGACACCTGATAGTTCCTCTTTTGAAATTACAATTGCATCACTGATCACCTTCTTTTGCAGTGCAAGATGCATCAGCCAGATGCTCATTGGATGGGTGTTCATTCCATAGTATGGGTCAGCCTTTGCTGATTGGTTGAACACCCACCAAACAACTCACGAAATATCCAGAAGTAGGTAGCAGCTCTTATCCAGCAGAGGTGGTGGACAAGGAGCTGCTTGCTACAAAATCAGAAACTTTGAGGACAATTTAATGAGACCCAAATGTGCCAAATATGTTTCTGCGCATAACCAGTTGTAAAATTTGCACTGGTCCAAGATAATCTTTGATGTGCCATGATGTGGCTTGTTTGGAATATTTTATCAACCCAACGTTGCGGTTAAACAATTTGTAACTAGACATGATGCCATCATTTAACTAGCTCATTAGGAAACCACGGATATTTGCACTTCCTTTCTGGAAAGTTCAAGGCAAACTTCAAGAAGTTAGGCATATTTCATAATCTGGTGCAAGATTCCTGATAAGGAAGGAGGCTGTTTAATAATGGATTTTTTCAGCTGTTCTAAACTAAACTGCAACATGTTTACATATTTATTTACATTTTAAGATATTCAGTATATAGTCTGACAAGGATTATGGACAGTTGGACCTAATAATTTTTTTGTGCTTAGCAAAATAATTCATCAGTGCTTAGTTGTGTCCAGCAAAATAATTCTGTGGAGAGTTGAGGTGCATAAAAAAACAAAAAAACAAAAAAACAGACAAGCAATGAGAAAGAGTGAGGCCCTGCTTGGATAAATGCTCAGACATTAGAAACAAGTGGGGAAAAAGACGTTCACCAGCAGGTGTCAAAATGTTCTTATTGGTACATTTTTTCCATGTAAGTTTACCTGAGATTCTAGGCCTGTTTGACTTCATATATGTAGATATCACTGGGGTGAGCAGGTTATGCTAACTTTTCACTGAAAACAAGAGAAATAGATTTATAAGTGAAAGGTGAATAATTTTTGTTCTTATTTGAAGATCTGTGTGATAGCTAGGATTAGATAGATTGTAATCTTATACATACTCATCTAGCAATAAGTGCTACTGAATTTCATGAGACTGACTTATATGGAATACATATAGGACTACATTATTGGTGACTGAAAAAAACTTGGAGAAACTTCCTATAAAATTACTGACACTCACAATAGGCTGTCTGGTGTTAAATTATGTCACTGCCTCCTGACTCACATTAAACATTTTCAAGGCATGGGTTATTTGTGACGGAGATTGCGTTAATAGGGTATGTCCCTGTTGTGCCACCAAGAAATCAGAACATGAGTTTATGTGCACAGCTGGTTGCAGTTTGCAGGATATTCCCAGGTGTCCTTAGCAAGTACAAGAAAATTCATATGCTATATACTTTTGAAAGTTTGTCAAAATATGATTATGAATATGCTTGTCTTCACACATGAGTGCTTCAGTTGCATCATTCCTTTTTCTGTTCCTTTCCAGGGAGAGTCAGGAGGGCAGTTTCTTATGTTTTAATTCATAGATCGTGATGAAATAAACTAATAGACTTAACTTTGAAAAAAGGTACCAACTTCTGAATGTTTACCCATTGTACACTTACAATTTTAGTTGCACAAATATCGATATCTTTTTCTTTTCTTTCTTTTATATGAAAACATTTCTTCCAGAGGTCTTCCTCATGAGATGGGTGGTGTCTAAATTTGAAAAATTAAATAAATAAATAAAGAAAGAAAGAAAGAAAGAAAGAAAGAAAGAAAGAAAGAATTGTAAGACACTTTCCACAATGGCTGGATTTCATACGTTACACTAAACCTTAAACAAATCAAAGTAGGTCCACACAGGATGTTGAATTAGACCCAAGGAAACTACATTACAGTTTAGCATGGTCAAGTTTGCTTGGTTTTGGCTTAGCTTATTCTGTAGACAAAGATGATTATGGCTTATTCAACAAATCAAAATGAACAGAAACATACCATAGTACAGTATGTAAGCCCAGCCAAAGATTGTTTCCTCAAATAGCATTAAAATATGATACGGATTCAGCAGCAAGATTTTACAGGAGCTCATTACTCATATTAGTTCTGTTAGTAAGAAAATCTAGGGAAAAAACTGGAATGAAGTGCCTAGCTATCCCCCATCCCAGATGCTACAAAGGATCAGGAGTGATGAGAGCTGTAGTCCAACAGTATCAGGAGGACCATAGATTCTCCATTCAAATCCAAGCACTACATGCATATGGTTCCCAAGCCCACTTGTTAGCATCTCTGAACTGGATCAGGAAAGGTTCATGTCTACAAAAGGGAAAGAAGCATGCTGCTGTCCATACTATATGTACTCAGAGTATTACATGTACAAGGCTAAGTAAACCGGACCAGTGGTCTGATTTGATAGCAGGCACCGTCCTGATCTCCTCTGGATGCTCCCTGATGTCAAGTGTGTAGGATTTGTTTTACACATTTGCCATTCCTTTCTTTGTATGTGTTGGGCTTCTAATTAGGGATGTTCCCCTCCATGAGGGCCTGATGCATATATAATAATAGAATTAAGGGTTGGAGGGGTCCTTGGAGATCATCCAGTCCAGCATCCTGTCCAGTGCAGGAATCTCTTGCTATAGCATCCACAATAAATGGCCATCCAGCCTCTGTTTAAACACATCCAGCAAAGAAAAGTATCCTTAGGTAG